>NC_133334.1:92300444-92457461 GCF_042186555.1 Aquarana catesbeiana | reverse complement strand
GTGATAGGAAGGCCTTTGAAGACGGTAGAGCTTACAAATGGCAAACCAACACAAACAATAAATTTTCCAAAAAACCACAAAAAAATAAACAACAAAAAAACGCATCTGAATCCTTTATGCACTCATCTGTCTCTTCTTCCCTACAGCCCTCTAGTTATACCAAAGGTCGTCGACAATTTAAACGGCGTCGCCAGGGCAATGAATCATATGATGAGTCTTCACACATGGAGAGCTCTCCCTCACAGGCAAGTAATGGCTCCCATTTAAATCACCATCCTAACAGCGACACATCAGATGTACAGACTCCGGCCAGCTGTTCCGGATCGTCTCTAAATACATCATCCACTATGCCCACCACACCACAATCACAATCTATGCTCCCTGGAACTTTTTTAGATCAAATGCGAGACCGCATGCAAACGCATCAAAAACAAGCAAAAACACAGTCATCCAAGGCCCACAAACTCAATCAACATCAACCACGCTAAATGTAGTCAACCTATCATCATATTCACTTAATGAACACGAATTGGCTGTTCTAGGACGTGGCCTCACTTTCTGCCCAGACACCCGTCTGGACAGATTTGGAGCCATTAAAGACATACATCTATTCATCCGCAAGGTTTTACTAAAAAGTCTATATGCAAAAAAACCCATGACGGAACAGAAGCTCACAAATCAAGAGATTCAAGCATTAGATAATCTTGTTGCTTTGCTAGACGAAAACGAACTTGAAAATCCTCTGACTCAGGAAAACACCCATGACCCCGACAGGAACATGGATGTTATACCTACCCCACATACGCAAGTATGTACATTGAAAAATAAATCCACCCTATATCCCTCGCCTAGCTCCAACCCCAACGCCGCAGCTTTTCTCAAATTGGTATCAACAGATATCAATAGAATGAAAAACTTCCCACATCCATACTCCAATTTCAGCCGTGATGAACGGTTGGCTCTGGAGGCGCTGTCACGCAACCACGACGTTGTCATTAAACCCTCTGACAAGGGTGGCAACGTCGTGGTTATGGACAGTGCACAATATACTGAGATGTGCATGGATATATTACAAAATCATGAGTGGTATCGCCCCATCCCCAAATCTCTATTGGACAAATTCACTCACGACTTTTATACACTTGTTGATACTGCATTTCAATATAATGCAATATCCAAACAACTTTGGGAGTTCATTAGGACTAGCCACCCCAAAGAGGCAACTTTCTATGCGTTACCAAAGTTGCACAAACAAAAGAAAAAACCACCGGGCAGACCTATCATCTCAGGCTGCGGAAGCCTAACAGAAACCTCAGTCGTGTAGTTGATAACCATCTAAAGCCTTTAGTTACTTGCCTATCATCGTATGTACGCGATACAATTCATTTCTTACAGATTATTCAAGACATACACATAGAAGAAGGCACCCAATTGGTAGCCATCGATGTGGAATCCTTGTACTGCACCATTCCCCACGCTAAAGGGTTATCGGCCATACAACACATTTTGCAACAATATAGCGATTCTGAACCCAAATATATTGAATTCATCCTGGCCTCTCTTGAGTTTATACTCAACCATAACTTCTTTTGCTTTGACGGTTCCCACTACCTCCAGGTACAGGGCGTGGCGATGGGGACTTGTTGTGCCCCATCGTACGCCAACCTGTACCTGGGGGAGTGGGAACATTCACTGCTTGTCCAGGAGTCGTTGTCTGTGTATATGCGCCATGTTATTACATGGCGACGTTACATAGACGATATCTTCATGATATGGGACGGGCCAACTGAATTACTACATGAATTTCTTAATTGTATTAACAAGAACGACTTCAATTTAAAATTTACAATGACCCACAGTCCAAAGGAAATTACATTTTTGGATGTACTGGTCCAAAGATCACCAGATGGCAATCTCTCCAGTGAACTATACCGAAAACCCACAGCCGGTAATTCATTGTTGCACGCAAGTAGTTTCCACCCCAAGCCCCTTCTAACCTCTATACCATATAGTCAATATCTAAGAGCACGCCGTAACTGCTCCGATGATACTAGATTTAAAATGGAAGCCAATGCCCTAAAAAAGAGACTCCTCGAAAGAGGATACTCAAACACCTGTTTAAAAAAAAAAAAAAAAAAAAAAGCGTATAAACGAGCGCTCAACCAATCTCGTCGTGACCTACTTAATGCACAAAAACAACCCAGTAAAGATGAAACAATTAGAATCATCACGACATATTCTTCAGAACATAGGCAGATAAAGCGCATTCTAAATAAATACTGGCACTTATTAACTATGGACCAAACTTTGGCCCCCTTTGTCCCCAGTGCCCCAACAGTCACCTATAGGAGGCCACCATCTATAGGAGACAAAATAGTTAACAGTGAGTACAAAACTTGCAAAGGCGATCCATGCAAAGTATTGGGAACATATATGTGTGGGGGCTGCCACTATTGCCAATATATGGACAAACGAAAAAATATTATTCTGCCTAATGGCCAAAGGTTTACCCCCAAGCACTACGTTAATTGCAAAACCCCAGCAATAGTATATTTACTGACTTGCGAATGCGGGTGCTACTATGTTGGTAAGACCATAAACGAGTTCTGGAAACGCATTTACCAACATCTTGGCACCATACGCAAACGCGATCCAGACCTCCCTATTGGTCGCCATATGGCAATGGCTCATCCCTCATCGACCCCCAAAGTATACTTTTTGGCCCTTGATCGCATCCACTTCAGTCCAAGAGGAGGAGATTCTAACAAGCGTCTTCTCCAATGCGAACTGAGATGGATACACAATCTACGGGCCAACCATCCACCTGGCCTAAACGGGGCCTTCAACTTCAAACCATTTCTGCCTGGGTTCACATCAGGGGTCTGCGAACTAGATCTATAGGGACCTCCTAATACATCCCACTGTTTACTTTTACACTTTAATCTAAATGTCTCACCTTTTATTATGTTTTTTTGTCAGCTTCCAGACTTCATGTATTAAATAGTATTCATCGGTGTGGTAAAACATTTCCAGATAGATACAGGTATGGATACAAGACATTGTGCCCATATATATTTAGACTGTCTTTGATCTAAATCATCGTTATACGATAGGTCTGAACAATATGTATATCTGGGTTCCCTATACCGTTATAATACAAATTGCTCGATTACAATAATGAACACTTTGTGTTTACTTTAAAGATTTTGAAGATTTTGTTTATTTTATCAACATCGTTTGAAATTGACTGTTATTTCACAAACTGCCCATATGTAACCTCTGGTCATTTACAATATGTTTCCTTTTTTTTCTTGTTTTGCTCTTTTATGCTTCCTCATTTATTCACCTTTTTTATTCTTATTTTTCTTGTAATCATGTACAGCAGGCTGGCTTTTTGTTGATTCATTTTTGTTCACCTTCTTACATCCATCCACTAGATGGCGCAGTTTCTCCTTGGTGTGGATGTGCGCGTGCGCACGGACACCCGGCGGGTAAGCTCTACGCATGCATGGCCATGGGGCAGCACTTGGCTGCGCGCCCCATAGGCCTTCTGCATGTGGACGAGCTCTCGCACGGTTCCCGGTGTGGATTTCGCTAATCGCGCCGGGACCGCATACCCGCCGGTGACGTCAAGACGCGTGACGTCATCACGCCCCCATGGGCGTGGCTACGCCGCGCGCCTCGTCGTCTGGGGGATGCCCGATCTCCACACATGGCTGCTTGTTTTGCAGCTGACTATGTGGAGTGGACACTGATTGGCTGATGTCCAATCAGCTGTCCTATTTAGGACACAGACACTCCTTTGGCATCTGTCAGTCTTTTGAACTGCTGCCTGGAGGTCTGGTCTTGAGAGATCACTAAATAGCCACAAGGTAATTTGAATAGATACTTTGTTCTAGATCATCTGAATACTTTTTCTACACACCTACTCTCCCCTTTTAACCACAGCTGAATGACCACTCTATCCTTCAGCAAAGCATTGGCTTAATTATATGCCTTGTACACTTACAAACATCACTCTTTAAATACACAGATCTCCATCGGTCATCCCTTGTGAAAGTGCTGCAACGCTCTGCATCACACTCCTGGTTGCCCACCTTGTGTCATGTGAACCAGAAGCCAGCCTGCTCTCAGTTATACTGTTTTAACTGCTGTTTTTTGTCTTTATGAATCAAATTGATGTAAGTATAATTAGTCCATACCAGACCTTTTCTATACTACTTCCTTCAATAACTACTAAAATCGCATATATTGCAAAAATGCAGTCGCATATAATTTATGACGACATAGATATTCTCTATTATTATTTTGTCCTTTGATATTTACAGATAGATTTGAGCACCCAATCATAAATCCCTTGATGAAGGAGTAATACATACCTATTTCCGAAACATGTCGGGTACACGCCATACACCTCATCCGCCTGATTCTCCATATACAGGCTGCGGGCTGTAGGCACATGGGTGCTATATCCTCTATATGCAAGCGAATGTATAGTGTTTGTATTTGCACTTTATACAATTGTAAATTCTACTGTTATATTTTTTTATATATTGAATGTGTTTAATAAAGATGGCACTCTAGTGCACTTTTATATATAACAATCTATGAGATTTAATACTCACTTGTGGCCAATAATATCCATTAAGGGCGACCCCAAATGCACACTTAGTGCATAATTTTCTCTATAGTTCCAATTTCCAGGATATTGGCCCCCCTCCTCCCCTTTTGTACACACCTTGCTCTCATTTTCCTTTTATCTTTCATGATAGGTAGCAAATACCGGTGTAAGTCCCTCCTCCATGAGAAGCAACGTATGTACATACAACGGACTAGTTTAGACTACATTGTTTGATTTTGTGTTTTTCATTTTCTATTTTTTCGTTTTCTGTCAACATGGCCCTATACCAAGGAAGTCATTGGACGGACTTCATGTCCAAAGTACACAATGAATTTGAAAAGAAAGAATCTCTTGATTTTGAATTGTCTACAACTTTCTCCACCCTAAGTCAATTGTTAGAGAAAAAATCTCTCTTGCACTGGCACATTAAATCCTTCAAAGATTACATTTCGGCTAATTTAAACCCCTTTGGACTTAGGGTACAAATTTTCCCTACATTTGAGCATATAGACCCTAGTTTTAAGGCGGTGTGGGAGGAGAACCTAAAGGAATGCTCAAGGAAAATGATGCTGTTGCTTATTGATGAATATACCAAACGTATAACTGATATAGATGGTAAATTGGAAAAACTACAAAATCAAATGTCACCACTAAAAACTCATGTGTCCTTCTCAGAGTCAGAAGAAAGACTAAAACGACATCTAGAAGAGTTCAATAAAAATATATTAATTAAAAAGGACAAAAAACTACAACGTGATAGGAAGGCCTTTGAAGACGGTAGAGCTTACAAATGGCAAACCAACACAAACAATAAATTTTCCAAAAAACCACAAAAAAATAAACAACAAAAAAACGCATCTGAATCCTTTATGCACTCATCTGTCTCTTCTTCCCTACAGCCCTCTAGTTATACCAAAGGTCGTCGACAATTTAAACGGCGTCGCCAGGGCAATGAATCATATGATGAGTCTTCACACATGGAGAGCTCTCCCTCACAGGCAAGTAATGGCTCCCATTTAAATCACCATCCTAACAGCGACACATCAGATGTACAGACTCCGGCCAGCTGTTCCGGATCGTCTCTAAATACATCATCCACTATGCCCACCACACCACAATCACAATCTATGCTCCCTGGAACTTTTTTAGATCAAATGCGAGACCGCATGCAAACGCATCAAAAACAAGCAAAAACACAGTCATCCAAGGCCCACAAACTCAATCAACATCAACCACGCTAAATGTAGTCAACCTATCATCATATTCACTTAATGAACACGAATTGGCTGTTCTAGGACGTGGCCTCACTTTCTGCCCAGACACCCGTCTGGACAGATTTGGAGCCATTAAAGACATACATCTATTCATCCGCAAGGTTTTACTAAAAAGTCTATATGCAAAAAAACCCATGACGGAACAGAAGCTCACAAATCAAGAGATTCAAGCATTAGATAATCTTGTTGCTTTGCTAGACGAAAACGAACTTGAAAATCCTCTGACTCAGGAAAACACCCATGACCCCGACAGGAACATGGATGTTATACCTACCCCACATACGCAAGTATGTACATTGAAAAATAAATCCACCCTATATCCCTCGCCTAGCTCCAACCCCAACGCCGCAGCTTTTCTCAAATTGGTATCAACAGATATCAATAGAATGAAAAACTTCCCACATCCATACTCCAATTTCAGCCGTGATGAACGGTTGGCTCTGGAGGCGCTGTCACGCAACCACGACGTTGTCATTAAACCCTCTGACAAGGGTGGCAACGTCGTGGTTATGGACAGTGCACAATATACTGAGATGTGCATGGATATATTACAAAATCATGAGTGGTATCGCCCCATCCCCAAATCTCTATTGGACAAATTCACTCACGACTTTTATACACTTGTTGATACTGCATTTCAATATAATGCAATATCCAAACAACTTTGGGAGTTCATTAGGACTAGCCACCCCAAAGAGGCAACTTTCTATGCGTTACCAAAGTTGCACAAACAAAAGAAAAAACCACCGGGCAGACCTATCATCTCAGGCTGCGGAAGCCTAACAGAAAACCTCAGTCGTGTAGTTGATAACCATCTAAAGCCTTTAGTTACTTGCCTATCATCGTATGTACGCGATACAATTCATTTCTTACAGATTATTCAAGACATACACATAGAAGAAGGCACCCAATTGGTAGCCATCGATGTGGAATCCTTGTACTGCACCATTCCCCACGCTAAAGGGTTATCGGCCATACAACACATTTTGCAACAATATAGCGATTCTGAACCCAAATATATTGAATTCATCCTGGCCTCTCTTGAGTTTATACTCAACCATAACTTCTTTTGCTTTGACGGTTCCCACTACCTCCAGGTACAGGGCGTGGCGATGGGGACTTGTTGTGCCCCATCGTACGCCAACCTGTACCTGGGGGAGTGGGAACATTCACTGCTTGTCCAGGAGTCGTTGTCTGTGTATATGCGCCATGTTATTACATGGCGACGTTACATAGACGATATCTTCATGATATGGGACGGGCCAACTGAATTACTACATGAATTTCTTAATTGTATTAACAAGAACGACTTCAATTTAAAATTTACAATGACCCACAGTCCAAAGGAAATTACATTTTTGGATGTACTGGTCCAAAGATCACCAGATGGCAATCTCTCCAGTGAACTATACCGAAAACCCACAGCCGGTAATTCATTGTTGCACGCAAGTAGTTTCCACCCCAAGCCCCTTCTAACCTCTATACCATATAGTCAATATCTAAGAGCACGCCGTAACTGCTCCGATGATACTAGATTTAAAATGGAAGCCAATGCCCTAAAAAAGAGACTCCTCGAAAGAGGATACTCAAACACCTGTTTAAAAAAAAAAAAAAAAAAAAAAGCGTATAAACGAGCGCTCAACCAATCTCGTCGTGACCTACTTAATGCACAAAAACAACCCAGTAAAGATGAAACAATTAGAATCATCACGACATATTCTTCAGAACATAGGCAGATAAAGCGCATTCTAAATAAATACTGGCACTTATTAACTATGGACCAAACTTTGGCCCCCTTTGTCCCCAGTGCCCCAACAGTCACCTATAGGAGGCCACCATCTATAGGAGACAAAATAGTTAACAGTGAGTACAAAACTTGCAAAGGCGATCCATGCAAAGTATTGGGAACATATATGTGTGGGGGCTGCCACTATTGCCAATATATGGACAAACGAAAAAATATTATTCTGCCTAATGGCCAAAGGTTTACCCCCAAGCACTACGTTAATTGCAAAACCCCAGCAATAGTATATTTACTGACTTGCGAATGCGGGTGCTACTATGTTGGTAAGACCATAAACGAGTTCTGGAAACGCATTTACCAACATCTTGGCACCATACGCAAACGCGATCCAGACCTCCCTATTGGTCGCCATATGGCAATGGCTCATCCCTCATCGACCCCCAAAGTATACTTTTTGGCCCTTGATCGCATCCACTTCAGTCCAAGAGGAGGAGATTCTAACAAGCGTCTTCTCCAATGCGAACTGAGATGGATACACAATCTACGGGCCAACCATCCACCTGGCCTAAACGGGGCCTTCAACTTCAAACCATTTCTGCCTGGGTTCACATCAGGGGTCTGCGAACTAGATCTATAGGGACCTCCTAATACATCCCACTGTTTACTTTTACACTTTAATCTAAATGTCTCACCTTTTATTATGTTTTTTTGTCAGCTTCCAGACTTCATGTATTAAATAGTATTCATCGGTGTGGTAAAACATTTCCAGATAGATACAGGTATGGATACAAGACATTGTGCCCATATATATTTAGACTGTCTTTGATCTAAATCATCGTTATACGATAGGTCTGAACAATATGTATATCTGGGTTCCCTATACCGTTATAATACAAATTGCTCGATTACAATAATGAACACTTTGTGTTTACTTTAAAGATTTTGAAGATTTTGTTTATTTTATCAACATCGTTTGAAATTGACTGTTATTTCACAAACTGCCCATATGTAACCTCTGGTCATTTACAATATGTTTCCTTTTTTTTCTTGTTTTGCTCTTTTATGCTTCCTCATTTATTCACCTTTTTTATTCTTATTTTTCTTGTAATCATGTACAGCAGGCTGGCTTTTTGTTGATTCATTTTTGTTCACCTTCTTACATCCATCCACTAGATGGCGCAGTTTCTCCTTGGTGTGGATGTGCGCGTGCGCACGGACACCCGGCGGGTAAGCTCTACGCATGCATGGCCATGGGGCAGCACTTGGCTGCGCGCCCCATAGGCCTTCTGCATGTGGACGAGCTCTCGCACGGTTCCCGGTGTGGATTTCGCTAATCGCGCCGGGACCGCATACCCGCCGGTGACGTCAAGACGCGTGACGTCATCACGCCCCCATGGGCGTGGCTACGCCGCGCGCCTCGTCGTCTGGGGGATGCCCGATCTCCACACATGGCTGCTTGTTTTGCAGCTGACTATGTGGAGTGGACACTGATTGGCTGATGTCCAATCAGCTGTCCTATTTAGGACACAGACACTCCTTTGGCATCTGTCAGTCTTTTGAACTGCTGCCTGGAGGTCTGGTCTTGAGAGATCACTAAATAGCCACAAGGTAATTTGAATAGATACTTTGTTCTAGATCATCTGAATACTTTTTCTACACACCTACTCTCCCCTTTTAACCACAGCTGAATGACCACTCTATCCTTCAGCAAAGCATTGGCTTAATTATATGCCTTGTACACTTACAAACATCACTCTTTAAATACACAGATCTCCATCGGTCATCCCTTGTGAAAGTGCTGCAACGCTCTGCATCACACTCCTGGTTGCCCACCTTGTGTCATGTGAACCAGAAGCCAGCCTGCTCTCAGTTATACTGTTTTAACTGCTGTTTTTTGTCTTTATGAATCAAATTGATGTAAGTATAATTAGTCCATACCAGACCTTTTCTATACTACTTCCTTCAATAACTACTAAAATCGCATATATTGCAAAAATGCAGTCGCATATAATTTATGACGACATAGATATTCTCTATTATTATTTTGTCCTTTGATATTTACAGATAGATTTGAGCACCCAATCATAAATCCCTTGATGAAGGAGTAATACATACCTATTTCCGAAACATGTCGGGTACACGCCATACACCTCATCCGCCTGATTCTCCATATACAGGCTGCGGGCTGTAGGCACATGGGTGCTATATCCTCTATATGCAAGCGAATGTATAGTGTTTGTATTTGCACTTTATACAATTGTAAATTCTACTGTTATATTTTTTTATATATTGAATGTGTTTAATAAAGATGGCACTCTAGTGCACTTTTATATATAACAATCTATGAGATTTAATACTCACTTGTGGCCAATAATATCCATTAAGGGCGACCCCAAATGCACACTTAGTGCATAATTTTCTCTATAGTTCCAATTTCCAGGATATTGGCCCCCCTCCTCCCCTTTTGTACACACCTTGCTCTCATTTTCCTTTTATCTTTCATGATAGGTAGCAAATACCGGTGTAAGTCCCTCCTCCATGAGAAGCAACGTATGTACATACAACGGACTAGTTTAGACTACATTGTTTGATTTTGTGTTTTTCATTTTCTATTTTTTCGTTTTCTGTCAACATGGCCCTATACCAAGGAAGTCATTGGACGGACTTCATGTCCAAAGTACACAATGAATTTGAAAAGAAAGAATCTCTTGATTTTGAATTGTCTACAACTTTCTCCACCCTAAGTCAATTGTTAGAGAAAAAATCTCTCTTGCACTGGCACATTAAATCCTTCAAAGATTACATTTCGGCTAATTTAAACCCCTTTGGACTTAGGGTACAAATTTTCCCTACATTTGAGCATATAGACCCTAGTTTTAAGGCGGTGTGGGAGGAGAACCTAAAGGAATGCTCAAGGAAAATGATGCTGTTGCTTATTGATGAATATACCAAACGTATAACTGATATAGATGGTAAATTGGAAAAACTACAAAATCAAATGTCACCACTAAAAACTCATGTGTCCTTCTCAGAGTCAGAAGAAAGACTAAAACGACATCTAGAAGAGTTCAATAAAAATATATTAATTAAAAAGGACAAAAAACTACAACGTGATAGGAAGGCCTTTGAAGACGGTAGAGCTTACAAATGGCAAACCAACACAAACAATAAATTTTCCAAAAAACCACAAAAAAATAAACAACAAAAAAACGCATCTGAATCCTTTATGCACTCATCTGTCTCTTCTTCCCTACAGCCCTCTAGTTATACCAAAGGTCGTCGACAATTTAAACGGCGTCGCCAGGGCAATGAATCATATGATGAGTCTTCACACATGGAGAGCTCTCCCTCACAGGCAAGTAATGGCTCCCATTTAAATCACCATCCTAACAGCGACACATCAGATGTACAGACTCCGGCCAGCTGTTCCGGATCGTCTCTAAATACATCATCCACTATGCCCACCACACCACAATCACAATCTATGCTCCCTGGAACTTTTTTAGATCAAATGCGAGACCGCATGCAAACGCATCAAAAACAAGCAAAAACACAGTCATCCAAGGCCCACAAACTCAATCAACATCAACCACGCTAAATGTAGTCAACCTATCATCATATTCACTTAATGAACACGAATTGGCTGTTCTAGGACGTGGCCTCACTTTCTGCCCAGACACCCGTCTGGACAGATTTGGAGCCATTAAAGACATACATCTATTCATCCGCAAGGTTTTACTAAAAAGTCTATATGCAAAAAAACCCATGACGGAACAGAAGCTCACAAATCAAGAGATTCAAGCATTAGATAATCTTGTTGCTTTGCTAGACGAAAACGAACTTGAAAATCCTCTGACTCAGGAAAACACCCATGACCCCGACAGGAACATGGATGTTATACCTACCCCACATACGCAAGTATGTACATTGAAAAATAAATCCACCCTATATCCCTCGCCTAGCTCCAACCCCAACGCCGCAGCTTTTCTCAAATTGGTATCAACAGATATCAATAGAATGAAAAACTTCCCACATCCATACTCCAATTTCAGCCGTGATGAACGGTTGGCTCTGGAGGCGCTGTCACGCAACCACGACGTTGTCATTAAACCCTCTGACAAGGGTGGCAACGTCGTGGTTATGGACAGTGCACAATATACTGAGATGTGCATGGATATATTACAAAATCATGAGTGGTATCGCCCCATCCCCAAATCTCTATTGGACAAATTCACTCACGACTTTTATACACTTGTTGATACTGCATTTCAATATAATGCAATATCCAAACAACTTTGGGAGTTCATTAGGACTAGCCACCCCAAAGAGGCAACTTTCTATGCGTTACCAAAGTTGCACAAACAAAAGAAAAAACCACCGGGCAGACCTATCATCTCAGGCTGCGGAAGCCTAACAGAAAACCTCAGTCGTGTAGTTGATAACCATCTAAAGCCTTTAGTTACTTGCCTATCATCGTATGTACGCGATACAATTCATTTCTTACAGATTATTCAAGACATACACATAGAAGAAGGCACCCAATTGGTAGCCATCGATGTGGAATCCTTGTACTGCACCATTCCCCACGCTAAAGGGTTATCGGCCATACAACACATTTTGCAACAATATAGCGATTCTGAACCCAAATATATTGAATTCATCCTGGCCTCTCTTGAGTTTATACTCAACCATAACTTCTTTTGCTTTGACGGTTCCCACTACCTCCAGGTACAGGGCGTGGCGATGGGGACTTGTTGTGCCCCATCGTACGCCAACCTGTACCTGGGGGAGTGGGAACATTCACTGCTTGTCCAGGAGTCGTTGTCTGTGTATATGCGCCATGTTATTACATGGCGACGTTACATAGACGATATCTTCATGATATGGGACGGGCCAACTGAATTACTACATGAATTTCTTAATTGTATTAACAAGAACGACTTCAATTTAAAATTTACAATGACCCACAGTCCAAAGGAAATTACATTTTTGGATGTACTGGTCCAAAGATCACCAGATGGCAATCTCTCCAGTGAACTATACCGAAAACCCACAGCCGGTAATTCATTGTTGCACGCAAGTAGTTTCCACCCCAAGCCCCTTCTAACCTCTATACCATATAGTCAATATCTAAGAGCACGCCGTAACTGCTCCGATGATACTAGATTTAAAATGGAAGCCAATGCCCTAAAAAAGAGACTCCTCGAAAGAGGATACTCAAACACCTGTTTAAAAAAAAAAAAAAAAAAAAAAGCGTATAAACGAGCGCTCAACCAATCTCGTCGTGACCTACTTAATGCACAAAAACAACCCAGTAAAGATGAAACAATTAGAATCATCACGACATATTCTTCAGAACATAGGCAGATAAAGCGCATTCTAAATAAATACTGGCACTTATTAACTATGGACCAAACTTTGGCCCCCTTTGTCCCCAGTGCCCCAACAGTCACCTATAGGAGGCCACCATCTATAGGAGACAAAATAGTTAACAGTGAGTACAAAACTTGCAAAGGCGATCCATGCAAAGTATTGGGAACATATATGTGTGGGGGCTGCCACTATTGCCAATATATGGACAAACGAAAAAATATTATTCTGCCTAATGGCCAAAGGTTTACCCCCAAGCACTACGTTAATTGCAAAACCCCAGCAATAGTATATTTACTGACTTGCGAATGCGGGTGCTACTATGTTGGTAAGACCATAAACGAGTTCTGGAAACGCATTTACCAACATCTTGGCACCATACGCAAACGCGATCCAGACCTCCCTATTGGTCGCCATATGGCAATGGCTCATCCCTCATCGACCCCCAAAGTATACTTTTTGGCCCTTGATCGCATCCACTTCAGTCCAAGAGGAGGAGATTCTAACAAGCGTCTTCTCCAATGCGAACTGAGATGGATACACAATCTACGGGCCAACCATCCACCTGGCCTAAACGGGGCCTTCAACTTCAAACCATTTCTGCCTGGGTTCACATCAGGGGTCTGCGAACTAGATCTATAGGGACCTCCTAATACATCCCACTGTTTACTTTTACACTTTAATCTAAATGTCTCACCTTTTATTATGTTTTTTTGTCAGCTTCCAGACTTCATGTATTAAATAGTATTCATCGGTGTGGTAAAACATTTCCAGATAGATACAGGTATGGATACAAGACATTGTGCCCATATATATTTAGACTGTCTTTGATCTAAATCATCGTTATACGATAGGTCTGAACAATATGTATATCTGGGTTCCCTATACCGTTATAATACAAATTGCTCGATTACAATAATGAACACTTTGTGTTTACTTTAAAGATTTTGAAGATTTTGTTTATTTTATCAACATCGTTTGAAATTGACTGTTATTTCACAAACTGCCCATATGTAACCTCTGGTCATTTACAATATGTTTCCTTTTTTTTCTTGTTTTGCTCTTTTATGCTTCCTCATTTATTCACCTTTTTTATTCTTATTTTTCTTGTAATCATGTACAGCAGGCTGGCTTTTTGTTGATTCATTTTTGTTCACCTTCTTACATCCATCCACTAGATGGCGCAGTTTCTCCTTGGTGTGGATGTGCGCGTGCGCACGGACACCCGGCGGGTAAGCTCTACGCATGCATGGCCATGGGGCAGCACTTGGCTGCGCGCCCCATAGGCCTTCTGCATGTGGACGAGCTCTCGCACGGTTCCCGGTGTGGATTTCGCTAATCGCGCCGGGACCGCATACCCGCCGGTGACGTCAAGACGCGTGACGTCATCACGCCCCCATGGGCGTGGCTACGCCGCGCGCCTCGTTGTCTGGGGGATGCCCGATCTCCACACATGGCTGCTTGTTTTGCAGCTGACTATGTGGAGTGGACACTGATTGGCTGATGTCCAATCAGCTGTCCTATTTAGGACACAGACACTCCTTTGGCATCTGTCAGTCTTTTGAACTGCTGCCTGGAGGTCTGGTCTTGAGAGATCACTAAATAGCCACAAGGTAATTTGAATAGATACTTTGTTCTAGATCATCTGAATACTTTTTCTACACACCTACTCTCCCCTTTTAACCACAGCTGAATGACCACTCTATCCTTCAGCAAAGCATTGGCTTAATTATATGCCTTGTACACTTACAAACATCACTCTTTAAATACACAGATCTCCATCGGTCATCCCTTGTGAAAGTGCTGCAACGCTCTGCATCACACTCCTGGTTGCCCACCTTGTGTCATGTGAACCAGAAGCCAGCCTGCTCTCAGTTATACTGTTTTAACTGCTGTTTTTTGTCTTTATGAATCAAATTGATGTAAGTATAATTAGTCCATACCAGACCTTTTCTATACTACTTCCTTCAATAACTACTAAAATCGCATATATTGCAAAAATGCAGTCGCATATAATTTATGACGACATAGATATTCTCTATTATTATTTTGTCCTTTGATATTTACAGATAGATTTGAGCACCCAATCATAAATCCCTTGATGAAGGAGTAATACATACCTATTTCCGAAACATGTCGGGTACACGCCATACACCTCATCCGCCTGATTCTCCATATACAGGCTGCGGGCTGTAGGCACATGGGTGCTATATCCTCTATATGCAAGCGAATGTATAGTGTTTGTATTTGCACTTTATACAATTGTAAATTCTACTGTTATATTTTTTTATATATTGAATGTGTTTAATAAAGATGGCACTCTAGTGCACTTTTATATATAACAATCTATGAGATTTAATACTCACTTGTGGCCAATAATATCCATTAAGGGCGACCCCAAATGCACACTTAGTGCATAATTTTCTCTATAGTTCCAATTTCCAGGATATTGGCCCCCCTCCTCCCCTTTTGTACACACCTTGCTCTCATTTTCCTTTTATCTTTCATGATAGGTAGCAAATACCGGTGTAAGTCCCTCCTCCATGAGAAGCAACGTATGTACATACAACGGACTAGTTTAGACTACATTGTTTGATTTTGTGTTTTTCATTTTCTATTTTTTCGTTTTCTGTCAACATGGCCCTATACCAAGGAAGTCATTGGACGGACTTCATGTCCAAAGTACACAATGAATTTGAAAAGAAAGAATCTCTTGATTTTGAATTGTCTACAACTTTCTCCACCCTAAGTCAATTGTTAGAGAAAAAATCTCTCTTGCACTGGCACATTAAATCCTTCAAAGATTACATTTCGGCTAATTTAAACCCCTTTGGACTTAGGGTACAAATTTTCCCTACATTTGAGCATATAGACCCTAGTTTTAAGGCGGTGTGGGAGGAGAACCTAAAGGAATGCTCAAGGAAAATGATGCTGTTGCTTATTGATGAATATACCAAACGTATAACTGATATAGATGGTAAATTGGAAAAACTACAAAATCAAATGTCACCACTAAAAACTCATGTGTCCTTCTCAGAGTCAGAAGAAAGACTAAAACGACATCTAGAAGAGTTCAATAAAAATATATTAATTAAAAAGGACAAAAAACTACAACGTGATAGGAAGGCCTTTGAAGACGGTAGAGCTTACAAATGGCAAACCAACACAAACAATAAATTTTCCAAAAAACCACAAAAAAATAAACAACAAAAAAACGCATCTGAATCCTTTATGCACTCATCTGTCTCTTCTTCCCTACAGCCCTCTAGTTATACCAAAGGTCGTCGACAATTTAAACGGCGTCGCCAGGGCAATGAATCATATGATGAGTCTTCACACATGGAGAGCTCTCCCTCACAGGCAAGTAATGGCTCCCATTTAAATCACCATCCTAACAGCGACACATCAGATGTACAGACTCCGGCCAGCTGTTCCGGATCGTCTCTAAATACATCATCCACTATGCCCACCACACCACAATCACAATCTATGCTCCCTGGAACTTTTTTAGATCAAATGCGAGACCGCATGCAAACGCATCAAAAACAAGCAAAAACACAGTCATCCAAGGCCCACAAACTCAATCAACATCAACCACGCTAAATGTAGTCAACCTATCATCATATTCACTTAATGAACACGAATTGGCTGTTCTAGGACGTGGCCTCACTTTCTGCCCAGACACCCGTCTGGACAGATTTGGAGCCATTAAAGACATACATCTATTCATCCGCAAGGTTTTACTAAAAAGTCTATATGCAAAAAAACCCATGACGGAACAGAAGCTCACAAATCAAGAGATTCAAGCATTAGATAATCTTGTTGCTTTGCTAGACGAAAACGAACTTGAAAATCCTCTGACTCAGGAAAACACCCATGACCCCGACAGGAACATGGATGTTATACCTACCCCACATACGCAAGTATGTACATTGAAAAATAAATCCACCCTATATCCCTCGCCTAGCTCCAACCCCAACGCCGCAGCTTTTCTCAAATTGGTATCAACAGATATCAATAGAATGAAAAACTTCCCACATCCATACTCCAATTTCAGCCGTGATGAACGGTTGGCTCTGGAGGCGCTGTCACGCAACCACGACGTTGTCATTAAACCCTCTGACAAGGGTGGCAACGTCGTGGTTATGGACAGTGCACAATATACTGAGATGTGCATGGATATATTACAAAATCATGAGTGGTATCGCCCCATCCCCAAATCTCTATTGGACAAATTCACTCACGACTTTTATACACTTGTTGATACTGCATTTCAATATAATGCAATATCCAAACAACTTTGGGAGTTCATTAGGACTAGCCACCCCAAAGAGGCAACTTTCTATGCGTTACCAAAGTTGCACAAACAAAAGAAAAAACCACCGGGCAGACCTATCATCTCAGGCTGCGGAAGCCTAACAGAAAACCTCAGTCGTGTAGTTGATAACCATCTAAAGCCTTTAGTTACTTGCCTATCATCGTATGTACGCGATACAATTCATTTCTTACAGATTATTCAAGACATACACATAGAAGAAGGCACCCAATTGGTAGCCATCGATGTGGAATCCTTGTACTGCACCATTCCCCACGCTAAAGGGTTATCGGCCATACAACACATTTTGCAACAATATAGCGATTCTGAACCCAAATATATTGAATTCATCCTGGCCTCTCTTGAGTTTATACTCAACCATAACTTCTTTTGCTTTGACGGTTCCCACTACCTCCAGGTACAGGGCGTGGCGATGGGGACTTGTTGTGCCCCATCGTACGCCAACCTGTACCTGGGGGAGTGGGAACATTCACTGCTTGTCCAGGAGTCGTTGTCTGTGTATATGCGCCATGTTATTACATGGCGACGTTACATAGACGATATCTTCATGATATGGGACGGGCCAACTGAATTACTACATGAATTTCTTAATTGTATTAACAAGAACGACTTCAATTTAAAATTTACAATGACCCACAGTCCAAAGGAAATTACATTTTTGGATGTACTGGTCCAAAGATCACCAGATGGCAATCTCTCCAGTGAACTATACCGAAAACCCACAGCCGGTAATTCATTGTTGCACGCAAGTAGTTTCCACCCCAAGCCCCTTCTAACCTCTATACCATATAGTCAATATCTAAGAGCACGCCGTAACTGTTCCGATGATACTAGATTTAAAATGGAAGCCAATGCCCTAAAAAAGAGACTCCTCGAAAGAGGATACTCAAACACCTGTTTAAAAAAAGCGTATAAACGAGCGCTCAACCAATCTCGTCGTGACCTACTTAATGCACAAAAACAACCCAGTAAAGATGAAACAATTAGAATCATCACGACATATTCTTCAGAACATAGGCAGATAAAGCGCATTCTAAATAAATACTGGCACTTATTAACTATGGACCAAACTTTGGCCCCCTTTGTCCCCAGTGCCCCAACAGTCACCTATAGGAGGCCACCATCTATAGGAGACAAAATAGTTAACAGTGAGTACAAAACTTGCAAAGGCGATCCATGCAAAGTATTGGGAACATATATGTGTGGGGGCTGCCACTATTGCCAATATATGGACAAACGAAAAAATATTATTCTGCCTAATGGCCAAAGGTTTACCCCCAAGCACTACGTTAATTGCAAAACCCCAGCAATAGTATATTTACTGACTTGCGAATGCGGGTGCTACTATGTTGGTAAGACCATAAACGAGTTCTGGAAACGCATTTACCAACATCTTGGCACCATACGCAAACGCGATCCAGACCTCCCTATTGGTCGCCATATGGCAATGGCTCATCCCTCATCGACCCCCAAAGTATACTTTTTGGCCCTTGATCGCATCCACTTCAGTCCAAGAGGAGGAGATTCTAACAAGCGTCTTCTCCAATGCGAACTGAGATGGATACACAATCTACGGGCCAACCATCCACCTGGCCTAAACGGGGCCTTCAACTTCAAACCATTTCTGCCTGGGTTCACATCAGGGGTCTGCGAACTAGATCTATAGGGACCTCCTAATACATCCCACTGTTTACTTTTACACTTTAATCTAAATGTCTCACCTTTTATTATGTTTTTTTGTCAGCTTCCAGACTTCATGTATTAAATAGTATTCATCGGTGTGGTAAAACATTTCCAGATAGATACAGGTATGGATACAAGACATTGTGCCCATATATATTTAGACTGTCTTTGATCTAAATCATCGTTATACGATAGGTCTGAACAATATGTATATCTGGGTTCCCTATACCGTTATAATACAAATTGCTCGATTACAATAATGAACACTTTGTGTTTACTTTAAAGATTTTGAAGATTTTGTTTATTTTATCAACATCGTTTGAAATTGACTGTTATTTCACAAACTGCCCATATGTAACCTCTGGTCATTTACAATATGTTTCCTTTTTTTTCTTGTTTTGCTCTTTTATGCTTCCTCATTTATTCACCTTTTTTATTCTTATTTTTCTTGTAATCATGTACAGCAGGCTGGCTTTTTGTTGATTCATTTTTGTTCACCTTCTTACATCCATCCACTAGATGGCGCAGTTTCTCCTTGGTGTGGATGTGCGCGTGCGCACGGACACCCGGCGGGTAAGCTCTACGCATGCATGGCCATGGGGCAGCACTTGGCTGCGCGCCCCATAGGCCTTCTGCATGTGGACGAGCTCTCGCACGGTTCCCGGTGTGGATTTCGCTAATCGCGCCGGGACCGCATACCCGCCGGTGACGTCAAGACGCGTGACGTCATCACGCCCCCATGGGCGTGGCTACGCCGCGCGCCTCGTCGTCTGGGGGATGCCCGATCTCCACACATGGCTGCTTGTTTTGCAGCTGACTATGTGGAGTGGACACTGATTGGCTGATGTCCAATCAGCTGTCCTATTTAGGACACAGACACTCCTTTGGCATCTGTCAGTCTTTTGAACTGCTGCCTGGAGGTCTGGTCTTGAGAGATCACTAAATAGCCACAAGGTAATTTGAATAGATACTTTGTTCTAGATCATCTGAATACTTTTTCTACACACCTACTCTCCCCTTTTAACCACAGCTGAATGACCACTCTATCCTTCAGCAAAGCATTGGCTTAATTATATGCCTTGTACACTTACAAACATCACTCTTTAAATACACAGATCTCCATCGGTCATCCCTTGTGAAAGTGCTGCAACGCTCTGCATCACACTCCTGGTTGCCCACCTTGTGTCATGTGAACCAGAAGCCAGCCTGCTCTCAGTTATACTGTTTTAACTGCTGTTTTTTGTCTTTATGAATCAAATTGATGTAAGTATAATTAGTCCATACCAGACCTTTTCTATACTACTTCCTTCAATAACTACTAAAATCGCATATATTGCAAAAATGCAGTCGCATATAATTTATGACGACATAGATATTCTCTATTATTATTTTGTCCTTTGATATTTACAGATAGATTTGAGCACCCAATCATAAATCCCTTGATGAAGGAGTAATACATACCTATTTCCGAAACATGTCGGGTACACGCCATACACCTCATCCGCCTGATTCTCCATATACAGGCTGCGGGCTGTAGGCACATGGGTGCTATATCCTCTATATGCAAGCGAATGTATAGTGTTTGTATTTGCACTTTATACAATTGTAAATTCTACTGTTATATTTTTTTTTTTTTTTTATATATTGAATGTGTTTAATAAAGATGGCACTCTAGTGCACTTTTATATATAACAATCTATGAGATTTAATACTCACTTGTGGCCAATAATATCCATTAAGGGCGACCCCAAATGCACACTTAGTGCATAATTTTCTCTATAGTTCCAATTTCCAGGATATTGGCCCCCCTCCTCCCCTTTTGTACACACCTTGCTCTCATTTTCCTTTTATCTATAATTATTATATAGTAGTGGTCTTATCAAAATTATTATTCATTAGTAAAGCAATAGTTATTAATCTTTATTAATGTATACTATGTTATTCGATAAATATAGAGAAGGTCTTCATTTTTAAATGTTGAACTTGAACTTTAGATGACCTCTCTGCTTCATGCTGATATTTTTTATAAGTCATAAGTTTACTGGGTGAAAGTGTATTAGGATACTTCATAGTTTTTAAATTCACTAATTAGAAGAGAAACACTTTGACAGCAGTTGAACTATAGTCTGATAGGATAACATTCCTTAACCACTTGACGACCGCCTCACGCCGATGTACGTCGGCAAAGTGGCACGGACAGGCAAAATCACGTACAGGGTACGTGATTTGCCTTCCGCGGGTGGGGGGTCCGATCGGACCCCCCCCGGTGCCCGAGGCGGTCGTCTTTTGTCCAGCGGCGATCGGTGATGAGGGGGAGACCATCCGTTCGTGGCCCCCCCCTCGCGATCGCCGCCGGCCAATGAGAATCTTCCTTTGCTGCTGTATGCTAAACAGCAGCAAAGGAAATGATGTCATCTCTCCTCGGCTCGGTAATTTCCGTTCCGGCCCGAGGAGAGAAGACATCAATGTGAGTGCACAACACACACACAGTAGAACATGCCAGGCACACAAAACACCCCGATCCCCCCCCCGATCGCCCCCCGATCCCCCCCCAATCACCCCCCCCCCCCCGTCACAAACTGACACCAGCAGTTTTTTTTTTTTTTTTTTCTGATTACTGCATAGTGTCAGTTTGTGACAGTTACAGTGTTGGGACAGTTACTGTTACCCCCCTGTAGGTCTAGGGTACCCCCCTAACCCCCCCTAATAAAGTTTTAACCCCTTGATCACCCCCTGTCACCAGTGTCACTAAGCGATCATTTTTCTGATCGCTGTATTAGTGTCGCTGGTGACGCTAGTTAGTGAGGTAAATATTTAGGTTCGCCGTCAGCGTTTTATAGCGTCAGGGACCCCCCTATACTATCTGATAAATGTTTTAACCCCTTGATTGCCCCCTAGTTAACCCTTTCACCACTGATCACCGTATAACCGTTACGGTTGACGCTGGTTAGTTTGTTTATTTTTTATAGTGTCAGGGCACCCGCCGTTTATTACCGAATAAAGGTTTAGCCCCCCGATCGCCCGGCGGTGATATGCGTCGCCCCAGGCAGCGTCAGATTAGCGCCAGTACCGCTAACACCCACGCACGCACCGTACACCTCCCTTAGTGGTATAGTATCTGAACGCATCAATATCTGATCCGATCAGATCTATACTAGCGTCCCCAGCAGTTTAGGGTTCCCAAAAACGCAGTGTTAGCGGGATCAGCCCAGATACCTGCTAGCACCTGCGTTTTGTGCCTCCGCCCAGCCCACCCAAGTGCAGTATCGATCGATCACTGTCACTTACAAAACACTAAACGCATAACTGCAGCGTTCGCAGAGTCAGGCCTGATCCCTGCGATCGCTAACAGTTTTTTTGGTAGCATTTTGGTGAACTGGCAAGCACCAGCCCCAGGCAGCGTCAGATTAGCGCCAGTACCGCTAACACCCACGCACGCACCGTACACCTCCCTTAGTGGTATAGTATCTGATCGCATCAATATCTGATCTGATCAGATCTATACTAGCGTCACCAGCAGTTTAGGGTTCCCAAAAACGCAGTGTTAGCGGGATCAGCCCAGATACCTGCTAGCACCTGCGTTTTGCCCCTCCGCCCGGCCCGGCCCAGCCCACCCAAGTGCAGTATCGATCGATCACTGTCACTTACAAAACACTAAACGCATAACTGCAGCGTTCGCAGAGTCAGGCCTGATCCCTGCGATCGCTAACAGTTTTTTGGTAGCGTTTTGGTGAACTGGCAAGCGCCAGCGGCCTAGTACACCCCGGTCGTAGTCAAACCAGCACTGCAGTAACACGTGGTGACGTGGCGAGTCCCATAAGTGCAGTTGAAGCTGGTGAGGTGGCAAGCACAAGTAGTGTCGCGCTGCCACCAAAAAGACAAACACAGGCCCGTCGTGCCCATAGTGCCCTTCCTGCTGCATTCGCCAATCCTAATTGGGAACCCACCGCTTCTGCAGCGCCCGTACTTCCCCCATTCACATCCCCAACCAAATGCAGTCGGCTGCATGAGAGGCATTTTTATGTCCTCCCGAGTACCCCTACCCAACGAACCCCCCAAAAAAGATGTCGTGTCTGCAGCAAGCGCGGATATAGGCGTGACGCCCACTATTATTGTCCCTCCTGTCCTGACAATCCTGGTCTTTGCATTGGTGAATGTTTTGAACGCTACCATTCACTAGTTGAGTATTAGCGTAGGGTACAGCATTGCACAGACTAGGCACACTTTCACAGGGTCTCCCAAAATGCCATCGCATTTTGAGAGACCCGAACCTGGAACCGTTTACTGTTATAAAAGTTAGTTACAAAAAAAGTGTAAAAAAAAAAAAAATATGAAATAAAAAAAAATAGTTGTTGTTTTATTGTTCTCTCTCTCTCTATTCTCTCTCTATTGTTCTGCTCTTTTTTACTGTATTCTATTCTGCAATGTTTTATTGTTATTGTTATTGTTATTATGTTTTATCATGTTTGTTTTTCAGGTATGTAATTATTTATACTTTACTGTTTACTGTGCTTTATTGTTAACCATTGTTAACCATTTTTTTGTCTTCAGGTACGCCATTCACAACTTAATAATTAAAAAAGTGTGTTTTTTCCCCAAAAAATGCGTTTGAAAAATCGCTGCGCAATTACTGTGTGAAAAAAAAAATGAAACACCCACCATTTTAATCTGTAGGGCATTTGCTTTAAAAAAATATATAATGTTTGGGGGTTCAAAGTAATTTTTTTGCAAAAAAAAAAAAACTTTTTCATGTAAACAATAAGTGTCAGAAAGGGCTTTGTCTTCAAGTGGTTAGAAGAGTGGGTGATGTGTGACATAAGCTTCTAAATGTTGTGCATAAAATGCCAGGACAGTTCAAAACCCCCCCAAATGACCCCATTTTGGAAAGTAGACACCCCAAGCTATTTGCTGAGAGGCATGTCGAGTCCATGGAATATTTTATATTGCGACACAAGTTGCGGGAAAGAGACAAATTTTTTTTTTTTTTTTTGCACAAAGTTGTCACTAAATGATATATTGCTCAAACATGCCATGGAAATATGTGAAATTACACCCCAAAATACATTCTGCTGCTTCTCCTGAGTACGGGGATACCACATGCGTGAGACTTTTTGGGAGCCTAGCCGCGTACGGGACCCCGAAAACCAAGCACCGCCTTCAGGCTTTCTAAGGGCGTGAATTTTTGATTTCACTCTTCACTGCCTATCACAGTTTCGGAGGCCATGGAATGCCCAGGTGGCACAAAACCCCCCCAAATGACCCCATTTTGGAAAGTAGACACCCCAAGCTATTTGCTGAGAGGTATAGTGAGTATTTTGCAGACCTCACTTTTTGTCACAAAGTTTTGAAAATTGAAAAAAGAAAAAAAAAAATGTTTTTTCTTGTCTTTCTTCATTTTCAAAAACAAATGAGAGCTGCAAAATACTCACCATGCCTTTCAGCAAATAGCTTGGGGTGTCTACTTTCCAAAATGGGGTCATTTGGGGGGGTTTTGTGCCACCTGGGCATTCCATGGCCTCCGAAACTGTGATAGGCAGTAAAGAGTGAAATCAAAAATTTTCACCCTTAGAAATCCTGAAGGCAGTGATTGGTTTTCGGGGTCCAGTACGCGGCTAGGCTCCCAAAAAGTCCCACACATGTGGTATCCCCATACTCAGGAGAAGCAGCTAAATGTATTTTGGGGTGCAATTCCACATATGCCCATGGCCTGTGTGAGCAATATATCATTTAGTGACAACTTTATGAAAAAAAAAAAAAAAAAAGTGTCACTTTCCCGCAACTTGTGTCAAAATATAAAATATTCCATGGACTCAATATGCCTCTCAGCAAATAGCTTGGGGTGTCTACTTTCCAAAATGGGGTCATTTTGGGGGGTTTTGTGCCATCTTGGCATTCCATGGCCTCCGAAACTGTGATAGGCAGTGAAGAGTGAAAGCAAAAATTTACACCCTTAGAAATCCTGAAGGCGGTGATTGGTTTTCGGGGCCCCGTACGCGGCTAGGCTCCCAAAAAGTCCCACACATGTGGTATCCCCATACTCAGGAGAAGCAGCTAAATGTATTTTGGGGTGCAATTCCACATAGGCCCATGGCCTGTGTGAGCAATATATCATTTAGTGACCACTTTTTGTAAATATTTTTTTTTTTTTTTGTCATTTTTCAATCACTTGGGACAAAAAAAATAAATATTCAATGGGTTCAACATGCCTCTCAGCAATTTCCTTGGGGTGTCTACTTTCCAAAATGGGGTCATTTGGGGGGGTTTTGTACTGCCCTGCCATTTTAGCACCTCAAGAAATGACATAGGCAGTCATAAACTAAAAGCTGTGTAAATTCCAGAAAATGTACCCTAGTTTGTAGACGCTATAACTTTTGCGCAAACTAATAAATATACGCTTATTGACATTTTTTTTACCAAAGACATGTGGCCGAATACATTTTGGCCTAAATGTATGACTAAAATTTAGTTTATTGGATTTTTTTTATAACAAAAAGTAGAAAATATCATTTTTTTTCAAAATTTTCGGTCTTTTTCCGTTTATAGCGCAAAAAATAAAAACCGCAGAGGTGATCAAATACCATCAAAAGAAAGCTCTATTTGTGGGAAGAAAAGGACGCAAATTTCGTTTGGGTACAGCATTGCATGACCGCGCAATTAGCAGTTAAAGCGACGCAGTGCCAAATTGGAAAAAGACCTCTGGTCCTTAGGCAGCATAATGGTCCGGGGCTCAAGTGGTTAAAGGTAATAAATAAACATTGTCAAGAATAAGTGAAAACTTCTTATACTGATGGTTTAAAAAGTAATTATGTGGAATATGGGAAACTATACTAAAACTATACTATATTAATTTAGTTTGACAGGGTCAAAAAGGTCTGCCTGTGTCCTCATTAAAACTGTTAAAATATATTGACTAAGATAACACCGATGTTTATGTATGTATGTATGTATATATTATTAAGTATGTATTTATTAATAATTATACAATATTGAATGAAGCAGTTAGTCTTGTATGTGTAGATATGTATATATATATATATATATATATATATATATATATATATATATATATATATATATTGAGGTTATTGCCAGTTCATTTTCCCAAAGTCGTAAATCTGTTATCCTTGAGTTGGTAAAGTCTTATCAGGACAAGGAGGGTTTGATTTAACATGACTGGGTGCCATATTATCTCTGTACAAGTAATTTAATGGGTAAAGCCATAGACAAAAACAGTTATAAATCATTTTAATAAACATGTAGGAATTCTGGGAATGAATAAGTTTGTCTGGTTGTATGACAAGTGTCAGATATATGGTTAGTTACATTGATGTAGATCTTAGCAACCAATCATATTGTACCTAATATGCTTGTATTGTAAGAAACTGTATAAATTAGACCTGAATCTTGTAATTCTTTGAACATAAACCTGTATGTTCCCAGCTGTTGTTAATAAACCTGCATCACTGAAGTCCTGCCTGGTTTGATTCATCATTATTCTACTTAATTTGGTGGCCCATACGGGGACAGCATCACCTCAACTCCGATCTTGCCTAACTCCATGCTGGTGAGGCACTAAGCTCAACACAATAATGCAATTTAAATAAAGTTAGCAGACACCTATTATTGAAACTTCTGCATTGTGTTTTGCCATGTTTTGCTAGCGCTAGGAAGGGCAGGTGGTTGTTGTTGGGGTATCGCTGTCCACCAGGCAGATCTGTGGTATAGCAGGTTGGATTTTCTCAACTGTAGGTGCCTTAAGGTTCATTGTACAGGATGAGATACCCTGGGTGGAATTTTTTATTTTATTTATTAAAGGGGTACCCCTGTAGAGGGTTAGTTAGATGTTTTGGGGATTTAGGACCCCTGGAGAACCTACATTTACATGCATGTTGGTTCCCTAGACTGCAAAAAATAGTCAGAAAGAGGTTTTGGGGATTTAGGACCCTTGGAGAACCTTTGTTTACATGCATGTTGGTTCCCCTGACTGCAAAATTTAGTCTGGAAAAGGTTTTGGGGTTTTAAAGACCCCTGCAGAACCTATGTTTACATGCATGTTGGTTTCCTAGATTGGCAATCAATCTGGAGGAGGCTTTGAGGTTTTCAGACCCCTGGAAAGCCTAAGTTTAATTTTTTTTAGGATGAGTACTGATATGTAGTTACTAGTAGAAAAAGGTACCTTTTTTATTGTCTGTGAAAAGATAACAGAGCATAAAAGTTGTGGTGTAAAATAATACTTAGAAATGTCAGGAAAGGTAAGTCCTGGCAGGTACTTAAGATAAAGGTTTTGGAGCTCAATTTGTTAACAAAGTTAAAAGGTATGTATCATCTCTGTAATATAGGTGTATACATGTTTTTATTTATCTGTTATAATGGTCTTTGTTGTCTGGGTACTAACTGAGTTAAGATCAGGTTGAGACATTCCTGATCACCGTGGCAAGCAGGGCTTGGTGGTTTTTTGTGTCTTGAGACAAGCGTTTTTGTAAGGAAACATACAGTGCCTATTGGCGTTTTGATAGTGCAGATGACTGGAATGATCTCTCCTCTGATTGATTGCTTAGATACAATTTGTGTATTAACATTTGTTAATTTTTATTTGTTATGCTTCTAAAAAGGAAACTGTCTATCATGAGAATAGGTCTCCATTTTATTAGAATATAAATTGTAGATTATAATAGGTATTCTGTCTTTTATATTATGAACTGCAGTAGTAAAAGGTGCATTTTATATTTTGTGTATCACTCTTGTAAGGAGGATGCTTATTCTCCCTTGTAGCTTTTGTTGTTTATTTTGTTATGTCCCTATATTATTGTACAGTATTATGTAAACTGTCATCTTTATATATTTGTCTACTTAATAGTATTAACAAAGATAGCAATGGGATTTATTTATTTGATAAAAGGGAACTCCAAATGTATATTTGTTTCTTATTCTCTAAAAATAATAGTGAAGAGTGATGCATGGTAAAAATAGTGCTACCATCCTATTATATGTGCTATATGTAGCACATACATAGGGGTGAGTTAGATAATTAGAGTCTTAATTTTTAATATTAGCCTGTAGGCTCTGGTGAGCAAGGTCCCTTATTGGTATTGGCTATAACTTATTTTGTCCTACCTGATTACAATATTTAGTAATCATCAGACTGATTATTAGTTTGACTAAAGTAATAATTTGTTTCTTTATTCCAGGAGCAGCCAGCGCGTTTTCATATGTAAAGTTATACTTTGTAAAATTTCACTCCTTTTGATTTTTTATTATTCAAGTTCCTAGTTATGCTACTACAGGTGGTAAAAGTCAGTTTTTGAATTAGGGTCACTCTGCATTAATATGATCTAATTAACAATAAAATGTGTATATAATTATTCTTAAAGTGAATGTAAACCTGAAAATGTATTTTTTTTTGTTATGTCATAATATAGAGTATAAGATTTCCTATCATTTGAGCCCAGTCTTGCCACAAAGAGTTAATCCATCTCTGAGCAATCCTCTTTTATTGTTCAGTGAGATCAATCTTGACAAACAGAGAAAAACTTTGTCAAATAATCCCCCTTGCTGTGAGTGACAGGTGATTTACATATCTCATGCACTAGCCTAAGACACATGCACTCCTTTCTTCAGCAGGTCTGCAAGAATTGGATGTTCCACACCTCAGCATAATTGGGCATGCTGAAGTCATGTGGTTACTTTCCTGTCTTTTCACTGGATGTTAGAGATCACAGAAGAAGTTCAGTGTAAGAAATACACAGGGGAAAAATGCATGTTGACAAGGGGAGTGTAGAGGTGGGCGGGGAGTCTACTGACATCACGACTCTACCCTCCGAGCTCCAGACAACAGACCCACCCACAGAATATGCAGTTTTTTGGCTCTCATAACAGACAGAGGGGAAACATTTGACAG
The DNA here is from genome assembly GCF_042186555.1 of Aquarana catesbeiana. NCBI lineage: Eukaryota > Metazoa > Chordata > Amphibia > Anura > Ranidae > Aquarana > Aquarana catesbeiana. The sequence continues at coordinate 92,428,535 of NC_133334.1, read as the reverse complement.
GTAAAGATACATGCAGGAGGCATGTATATCCTTATAGATAACCCCTATGGCAGTAGTTTAGAAAGGATGACATTGGGTTTACATCCACTTTAAGGAAACTCTAGTAAACTAATAACATTTTGAAAGACCTGGAAGCTATGGCTGCAATATACATGATAAATATTTTAGGAGAGCTCTCCTGAATAACATTATATTAAAATTAGGATTTTTGTCGATCATACACAGTAATAGCATGCAATGTAAATCTTCAACCAACCAATTAAGTATAATACTTTATTGTACAAGGAGTATGTGTGTGTGTATATATACATACATACATATATATATATATATATATATATATATATATATATATATATATATATATAATGCAGGATCAATCTATAGTTTTGTTACTTTATTAAACATTGGGTTAGCCTTATCCCAGACATGTGGCTTGTTTATGGTCACCAATTATAAGTGTTACATTTATTGATGTGAGAAAAAATGTTTTATGGAGACATGAGCACAATGTGCTATTGTGTCAAATGTAATTAAATAAACTGTAATGACATTCTATTTACTTATGGCCCCTGTAAAGGACATATCATACATTTTAACAATGTATTACATTACATTTACATTTAGAAAGTTTTACTGACAACAGAAACTGTGCCTTACAAAAATGTGAAGCTTTCTTTCGCTCATAAACAGTGGTATTTGTTGCTAGTGATGGTATACTCAAATATTTAGATATCTTAAGTTTGTAGGATGTTGATCTACCCATTGTTTCATCATTGATAATAACACTGATTAATGTTTTCAGGTTTTATTGTCTTCTTTCAGATAAGTAGGGACATAGTAATGCACATTTTCTTAACCTCTTTGGATTTAACAGACTGTGCAAGTGACCGTGTAATTTTATTTGATTTCTTTTTAATTATGAACATTATAACAATGTCATTTCATAAAATGTAGTTCTACAAAGTCTATTTTGTGTGCCTGCATATAGACTTTATTGCAATGAAAGAACAAAGCTGTAGATATAGATATACTTTAATAAATATCTGCTCCTTTTTAAAGTAAATTGAAGTTTTTCATATGGTCATGCAAATGTACGAGACAACATCTAAGTGCCTGATGTGGGAAGTTTTTCCCCAGTATTGGGGTGTACACAGCACTGATATCAGATAATTGTACCCATTATTATGAAAAATCAGTTCCATTATGTTCTATGCTTGGCATAGACGATAGAACCTTGTGTCCACAATCATATTCATTGGTGGACAGGATGTATGGGCTGTTGTAGACCAAATTAAATACAATATACTGGGTCATATGAAACTTTGGATAGATTTGTCACTAATTTTAGGAGTTCTAGAGGCAAATGATAGTTGCTTAGACTTAGTGTAGTTTTATTTCTAAACCTTGTTTTAGATGTTTGTTCCAATCAAAGCCACTAAAGGAATGTATGTCAGTAACTCTTGATGACTGCAAGTACATTAAAGATCATAAAAGGAAATGAAAGAATTCACAATTCAAGTTTCCATTTAAATCCACATATGTGACAGTGACATTTTCAGTTTCTATAGTAGTTACAGTCTGAGTGAGATTAGCAGGAGTGTTATTCACATAATACTCTGTATGTAGATAATTACCATTGTTTTGATTGTTATATATGTCATAAGTATTATTATTGTGAACACCTTAAAGTGGAACTTTGGTAAAAAAATGAATTCCTGCTGGATCACTTGAGGCTAAACCCTTTTGCAGGTATATAATAAAAAATAAATTATACAAATAAATGCCTATACGTTTTCAAATCCACTGTCTCACCCTGCTCTGCACATGCTCAGTTGTGCTCTATTTTTTTTTCACTGATTAAAATCTAGAGGCCAGTCGGCTGACAGCCTGAAATTCTACTGCTGCTCAAAGGTTCTGTGCTTCAGTAAAATGGTAGCAAAATAATTCATGTGGGATGTATTTTTCTTGCTAATGAACATTATTTTTATCACATTTTTATGAGTAGAGTTCCACTATGAGAAAATGTTCAATCATTATAAACAAATAGTTTTATCACTTTTTTTGTTCCTCAAAAAAGTGGGGAGGTGTAATGTAATAAGTATGACATTTCGCTAAGAATGTATGATATTGATGCTTTATAAGATACATTATGTTATTTATCTTGATATTTGCATGATGTGGGCCAAGAACTCTCATTTATATGTTGGGGGATACTTATTAAAAAAAAAACAGCAAGATATATGTGTGTGTACATTTTTATTTAATATGATGTTTTATAATTCATGTTTTAAGACATAGGAGAAGTAAAAAATAAACCATAGTAATTAAAATTAGGCTACTGAGTTAGACAGTATAGCAGTGACTGACAGAGAGACCCATGCTGACTGTTATTGTATAATATTCTACAGTATAGTATGTGCAGGGATGGACAAAAAGTGAAAAGGTTTTGGGTTTAGCAAACTTTGTGGGAAGACTACAGAATTAAAACTAATGAAATATCTGGACTGACTATATTGACCTACGACATGACCAGGGTAATAGTGACTGGTGGGTGGAGTCTAGGTTAAGAAATTATAAGGATTTTAAATTTATTCTATGGGAAATAGTATTAGCTGGAAACTAGGAAATAAAATGTAAAAGCATAATCTATATAAAATACTTCATACTGAAAACATGTACTAATAATGTTGAGGAATATTCTAAGAGTATAGTATTATGATAAAACTATATAGATACATGTATATTATTTTAGCGGATGTTGTAGAAGAAAAAGGAACGCACTAAATTAGGTTATTAAATAAAATGATAGTATAGGAGCCATTGCTTTGTAGGTTGCCCTGAAATGCTTGCCAGAGGCCTATTGTATCTTGACACTGATTATTTTTTACTACTATAATTTTGAAGTGGATTTTATATCCAGACAAATATCGGGTGATTGCAGAAGACATGATGTAACTTGCTACAAATGTTAATTGCTACAAAGGAAGGATTTCATGCAATAAAAGAGGAACTGGAAAATCTGAGACTTGTATCTTTGCAGAACAGGTATGCACTGAACTTGTGTCTTACAGCATCCAAAGCAGCTTGTGCTATGATACTGGACCAGCAAATGATGATGAAGAAGGAGATCTCTCCAAAAACATCAAGCACTTGGCTAAGCTGAAAAGACCTATGCAGGAAAAGGCTGAGCCTTATGGGACTGAGTCTGCTGAATGGTCCCTGGAACCACATATTTGGCTTTCATTCACTAGCTAAACGGATTGTTCCTCTTCCCTGTTATCCTTGATGTGAAGTTGCTGAGTAACTGTTGTCTGTTGCAAGAAGTTTGTGGCAAGGATGATCACAATGCCACTGAGACTGCCAACTATGTCTTCCGTGCCACATATGGAGAAGACTTTTGCAGCTACAGAAGATGCAGTGTGTTTTTGATTGGACTGATTTTTTTGGGGACGATTTATGTGATGTGTCGGGTACATGGGGTCTCTGAAGGGCATGGTGGGTAATCTGTATTGTAATTGCTGTGAGGCTTATGCCTCAACAGGGGGGAAATGTAGTAGAATTTCATATTAACCAATATATTTTATTTTATTCATATTAATATGCACATGTTTTATTGATAATATAATTATTATTCATATTATTCATATTATTATTATTATTATTATTATTATTATTATTATATAGTAGTGGTCTTATCAATATTATTATTCAATAGTAAAGCAATAGTTATTAATCTTTATTAATGTATACTATGTTATTCCATAAATATTAGACATGTGTATTCGTTTTCATCCGAATGCATTTTAGTCCGAATTTCGCATATTTTCGTTATCGTTTTAACAGACAATAACGAACGTGCAGAATCCGAAAACCGAAAGATCCAACATAAACAAATGCTTCATTTTCGTTTTCATGGCGACGACAGTTCGATATGAATAGATTCGACATGACGCTGACAATAGCGATCTGTGTCCATTGAACCTGTGGTCGAATGTGCCTAACCTTAGCTCTATTAGTCCAAGATTATTCTACATAGAGAGAAAAGATTCGACATACAGAGAAAAGATTTGACATAGAGAGAAAATATTCGACATTATAGAGACAATAGCAAAAAAGGTTGAATGTGCCTAACCTAACTCTATTAGTCCAAGATTATTCGACATAGAGAGAAAAGATTCGACATGAAGATTTGACGAAGCAGTCGGTGCGAACGGACATTTATGGTCAAATAGGCTATAAAAGAACTCTAATGTTGGTTGACTAGTAATAATAATTAATAAATATAATTATTACTAGTGTCATACAACATTAGAATTCTACTATAGCTTCTAGGCAAAACATTAAACCGGAAATGTACGATTGTGGCGTCGTACAGTTTAGCTGCTCCGTCGAATCTTCTTAGAACATTCGACAGACACCATAAGCCTTCAATGACAGATTCGACCAGACACCATAAGCCTTCAATGACAGATTCGAGCCTTCAATGACAGATTCGACCTTGGGGACAGAAAGTATTCAGACCCCCTTACATTTTTCACTCTTTGTTATATTGCAGTGTTTGCTAAAATCATTTAAGTTCATTTTTTCCCTCATTAATGTACACACAGCACCCCATATTGACAGGAAAACACAGAATTGTTGACATTTTTGCAGATTTATTAAAAAAGAAAAACTGAAATATCACATGGTCCTAAGTATTCAGACCCTTTGCTGTGATACTCATATATTTAACTCAGGTGCTGTCCATTTCTTCTGATCGTCCTTGAGATGGTTCTACACCTGGCGCATGTGCGGCAGCCTGAGGTGAAGGTAATGTTACCTTAGAGCTCCGCTCCTCGGGAGTTTTCATCGGAGGACTACAGGTCCCAGTGAACCAGCAAGTATCCCAAAACTGCAGAAAATCCTACCTAATACTGTCAGCTTCACTGACAATGGTCTTGAGAGCTCCTAAAACGAAAATTAAAGCAGGAAAAATGAAGGAAACGGCACACAGGCTGGCGGCTGGAATGGCGGCGGCATCCTCTCCCCCACAGCACAGCGATGAATACACTAAAAAATCTTTACCTCACAGTCAGCACAGCGGTGAATACACTGGAAAATCTTTACCTCACAGTCAGCACAGCGGTAAATACACTGGAAAATCTTTACCTCACAGTCAGCACAGCGGTGAATACACTGGAAAATCTTTACCTCACAGTCAGCACAGCGGTGAATACACTGGAAAATCTTTACCTCACAGTCAGCACAGCGGTGAATACACTGGAAAATCTTTACCTCACAGTCAGCACAGCGGTGAATACACTGGAAAATCTTTACCTCACAGTCAGCACAGCGGTGAATACACTGAAAAATCTTTACCTCACAGTCAGAAGACACAGGCTGCTAATGGTGAGTCTGAGTCTGAATATGAATACCGTGAATTACAAGCTGCTACACTGTCTGACATCTTCAAAAAATTTGAATGTATGCTTCAGAAAGCCCTCAAACAGACTTCTGATCATATAACTGACAAACCGACTAAAGAAATTAGAGAACTAGGTCAGAGAACAGCTGACTTAGAACTGAGGGTTGATGAAATTGATAATTTTACACAGAACTACATGTCTGAGATGAAGGTACTAAAAGAGGAAAACCTTACATTACAAAATCGTTTAGAGGACCAAGAGAACAGAGATCGTCGATCGAATCTGCGAATCAGGGGAATCCCTGAATCTGTTCTAGACCTGCAGGCTAATATCACGGTGCTCTTTCAAGAATTATTACCTGGAACCCCTATTGACAGGTTCGAAATGGATAGAGTGCATAGAGCGTTAGCCCCACGCAAAATAAATGGTCCCCCAAGGGATATTATAAATTGCACTTTTACAGAACCAAAGAACAGATACTAACAGCTGCCAGAGGGAGAGAATCTCTTAGCTTCCAGGGCAATACCTATCAACTCTTCACAGATTTGTCCCCACTAACGGTTGCAAAAAGACGTGCACTTAAACCTCAACTCCAGGTACTCCAGAGAAATCAAATTTCCTATCAATAGGGATTTCCTTTTTGTCTCAGATTTACTCATTTGGAAACAAAATATGTTTGTCGCTCTTCAGAGGACTTGAAGTCAGCCCTATTTGATATGGGCCTAGCCGAAGCAATCCTACCAAATGACCAGTCTCATAGGCGCTCAGCTTTTCGTTCTACACAGCAAAACAAAGACCCAAAACCCAGCTATTCTACATCTTCCCATCAAAATCTTAACAAGCGAGGTCGATATGAACATTCACCACCAAACAATGAGGATTCAATGGACTGATAATCTAAGCCAGACTAGTTATTTGTCCTTGCCACTTTTTTCCAGCATAATATGCTGACAGAGTTAATAAACTGGCCATATTCATGACTAAAATGAGTTATGGCTACATACTACTGTTATGTTACAAAAATATTTATTTATTTATTTATTTATTTATTTATTTTTTTAATTTTTTTTTTTTTTATATTAACTTTTTTCTGTTTTTTTTTCCTCTCAAGTTTTTGAACTTTATTTTTTCTTTTTTTGTAACAATTTAAGCGAAATTTTTCCATGATAGTAATGGAATAGTTCCTGTGGTCCTCCAATGTTATACATCCCTTAGGAATTTCTTGTTGCCCTTTATTCCACCTAAGGACTCCTACCATTGTTATGGGGGTCTCTATTGGTGGTCACGGACCCTCTCAGAGAGTTCTAAAAACTCTCCTGAGATGCTCCTACACCCTATTATTTAGCCTTTATATACTGCTAAATTGTCTTCATATTGGGTTTGTTCGATTCTCCTCTCCTTTTTTCTTTTTCTATTCTATTGCTTCCTTCTTTAATCTTTGCTATTCCCTCCTGACTCTCGGGTTGGTGATCCTGGCTCTCGGTGAGTACTCTGTTTGTTATGCTATAATATTCGCATTCGTTGTTTTATGGCTCCTATAAATATCTTGTCATTAAATATACAGGGGTTTAATACTCAACATAAGCGAACCAAGGCTTTACGCTCTTTTGCTATGAAAAAAGCTAATATTATATGTTTGCAGGAAACACATTTTACTGACAAAGTTTATCCCAAATTTCTTTCATCATCATATCCACAATTCTATACTGCTTCAGCTACAGTTAAACAGCGCGGAACTCTGATTGGTTTTCACCGTTCCACTCCGTTTAACCTTGTATCCAAAATAACAGACCCTGAAGGACGATATGTTCTCCTAACAGGATTTATTTCTGATAATCCTATTACTATTGTGTCTTATTATGCCCCTAACAAACACCCAACTGCTTTCTTATCCCACCTTTTTCAACTTATAGAAGTACATAAGTTTGGTACTGTTGTTATTTGTGGGGATTCTAATGCTACTATTTTCCCGTTCTTAGATAAATCTCCCCCTGGACCTACCACAAACTCAATAAACCTAACTTTTCAACATCTACTCACCACTCATAGCCTGGTAGATACTTGGCGAGAGATGAACCCTATTAGTAGGCGCTTCACTCATTATTCTTATCCGCATAACTCTTTTTCACGAATAGATCATATTCTAATCCCGTCAAGTATGCTACCAGAAATCATATCATCCAAAATCATTCCTTTTCCATGGACAGACCACTGCGCAGTATTAATTACCATTGCTTCCACAATTCCTAGATCACACGATACCATTTGGTGTATAAACGATTCAATTCTGACCCACCCTTCTCATCGTGTTGAGATTGAAAAAGCACTTTCTGATTACCTAAAATCCAATGATACAGACGATGTCTCTGCTATTACATTATGGGAGGCGCACAAGGTAGTCATTAGGGATAGACTGATACAACAAGCAACTAACCTTAAAAGAAAACGCAAACTGTTGTTTGCAAAACTTGAATCTACCTTTAATGACTGTCATCAAACTTTTCAAACCTCCCCGAATGCTACCAACAGTACCAAACTAGAAAAAGCCCGCCTGGATCTAGATCTTTTTCTTACTGATACCGCAGATAAACTTATAAGTAAACGCCAGCATGTTCAATATCGCAGGGCAAATAAACCTGATACACCTATGGCCAGAATTTTAAAAAATTCACAACATATACATACGCCTATCAGATTGAAAGTATCCCGGGAATCTTACACTAGTAACCCAGTGAAAATACTTGAAATTTTTTGCTCTAAGTTATCTAAACTATATTCTTCTGCCTCAAATTTTGATAAAACTAAAGCAGACACACTGTTCTCCAATATCACGCTTCCTAACCTTGATCAACAACAGAAAGATCTTCTTGAATGTCCAATTACAGATACTGAAGTCCTTAACGCAATAAAATCTTTAAAATTACGTAAAAGACCAGGCCCAGATGGATTTTCGGCAACATATTATAGACAATTTGCATCAATCTTAACACCTGTCTTAACTAAAGCCTTCAATTCGATCCTTAAAGGTAACTCATTTAGAACAGAGACTCTCACCTCTATAATAGCAATGATCCCCAAACCACATTCTGACTCCACCTCCTGGACTAATTATCGTCCTATATCCCTTCTAAATCTCGATATAAAATTAATTGCTAAAATTTTGCCCACTAGACTGAATAATATTATTGGCCTACTAATCCATAAAGACCAAACAGGCTTTATGCCTAAACGCCAAGCTGGAGATAATATCAGGAGAGCACTCTTACTTATTAATGCGGCTAAAACTAGACGAATCCCAGCTTACCTTGTATCCTTAGACATAAGGAAAGCATTCGATTCGGTTACGTGGCCTTATATGGAATATGTCCTTGGTAAATGGGGATTTGGAAACAATTTTTTAACCTGGGTCTCATCCTTATACAATAATTCTAGAGCATATATCAAATATGCAGGCTATAAGTCAACAATGATTGATATCAAAAGAGGCACTAGACAAGGATGCCCTCTTTCCCCTCTACTTTTTGCCCTAATAATAGAACCCCTGGCACACCTTATTAGAACCAATCCTGACATTAAAGGTATCGAACTAGGTGGTTATCACCATAAACTATGTCTCTTTGCGGATGATATTCTCATATTTTTGTCTCATCCCCATATATCCACCCCTAATCTACTAAAAACACTAGATAATTTTGCCCAAATATCAGGACTACATGTTAATCCAACAAAATCAAATGCATTAAATATTTCCTTATCTCAATTAGAACTTCAGCAGGCACAAACTTCCTTACCCTTTACTTGGGTTCCAAAGCAGCTTCCATACCTAGGAATAAAACTCACAATCTCTCTTAAAGACCTTTTTGCGGCAAATTACTTACCCCTCCTTAAACAAACTTCCGGCTTCCTGAAACAATGGGCTCTTTTATCATTGTCATGGTTGGGAAGGATTAATGCGGTAAAGATGTCAATCCTGCCGAAATTCTTATATTTATTTAGGGTACTCCCTATTTCTTTACCATCTTACTTTCTTAGACTTACTTAACGTAGAGTTATGTCCTTCATTTGGGGTACCACCAAACCTCGTATACCTAAATCTACGCTTTACCTTAATAAATTGAGTGGTGGTTTGGGATTGCCCAACTTTTCCTCCTATTTCTACGCTGCACAGCTAGCACTTATACCCAAGTATCATACTTCTGTAGAAGCTCCCCTATGGGTAGCTATTGAATCAGTGGAAAGTGACCCTATCTCAGTGGCAAATATGTTTTGGCTCTGTCCTGCTGATAGAATACATCTTTCTAATCCTATCACGAAACAGACCCTAGCAGTATGGGATAAATGTAAATTTGCACATAATCTTCAATCAACACATAATCCCTTGCTTTCATTTCTTAATAATCCAGCCTTTTATCCTGCCTGGAAATTCCCAAAATCATTCTCTGCATGGACCTCTACGAACCTGACTTGTTTATACAATCTTTCCTCGACTAAAGCTATTTATACATTTCCTGTACTATGTGAAACCTTTGGGTTACCTAAAACTGAAATATTTCGATATTTACAAATTAAAAATTTTTATGAACCACTTCTTAGTACAGGCTCAACTCTTAATCAAATGACTCAATTTGAGCGGATTTGTATAAGTGATCCACACATTAGAGGACTTATCTCAATATTATATTTCCAACTTAATATGATATCTAGTGAGTTTCTACCCTCATACACAACTAAATGGGCACAAGATATGAATCGAGTGTTTAATAAACAAGATTGGTCGAATATATGGTCAGCCACCAAAACTTCCTCTCCAAATTGTTTTGCTGTAGAAACTAATTACAAGGTTCTAGCATGCTGGTACCTTGTACCAGCTAGAATAGCTAAATTTGTCCCCACATATTCACCTAATTGCTTTAGAGGATGTGACACAGCAGGAACACATTTTCACATATGGTGGCAATGCCCCGTAGTTGAAGAATTCCGGAAGAATATATTTCTTATGGCTTCTAAAGCCCTGGAAATCACGATTCCTCCAGATCCTGCAACGGCACTCCTAAACCTTAAATTAGGGTTGTCCCGATACCGATACTAGTATTGGTATCGGCACCGATACCGAGCATTTGCCCAAGTACTTGTACTCGGGCAAATGCTCCCGATGCTTCACCCGATACTTGGAGGACAGCTGTGATCGGCACGTGGGGGAGTTACAAGATTCTCCCCCCCGCCGGCTTTCAGCTGCTTTAGTGACACAGCGGTGATCGGTCACCGCTGACTGTCACTGCATCCTCCTCCATGTCCCCTCCTTTCCTCTGTCCCTCTCCGCTGTCCCCCTCCGTTCCCCTCTCCTTTTCTGTGCCTCTCCGCTGTGACTGTCCCCTCCGATCCCCTCTCCTTCTCTGTGCCTCTCCGCTGTGACTGTCTCCTCCGATCCCCTCTCCTCCTCTGTGCCTCTCCGCTGTGACTGTCCCCTCTGATCCCCTCTCCTCCTCTGTGCCTCTCCGCTGTGACTGTCCCCTCCGATCCCCTCTCCTCCTCTGTGCCTCTCCGCTGTGACTGTCCCCTCCGATCCCCTCTCCTCCTCTGTGCCTCTCCGCTGTGACTGTCCCCTCCGATCCCCTCTCCTCCTCTGTGCCTCTCCGCTGTGACTGTCCCCTCCGATCCCCTCTCCTTCTCTGTGCCTCTCCGCTGTGACTGTCCCCTCCGATCCCCTCTCCTTCACTGTGCCTCTCCGCTGTGACTGTCACCTCCGATCCCCTCTCCTTTTCTGTCCCCCTCCGTTCCTTGCTTTGTGAATGGACAGAGTCAGCTGACTCTGTCCATTCACATAACTGAAACATTGTAATCTCCTGTGATTACGATGTCTCAGTTTATGAATGGAGAGGAGCCGCTGTCTTCTCTCCATTCATTCTCAGTGCAGCTGAGGCTGCAGAGAAAGGGACTGGGGAATCTCTATCCTCTGTCTCTTTCTCTGTCTCAAGGGGGAGATATCAGAGGTCTGTTAAGACCCCTGATATCTCACCAAAGCCCCCCAATAGGGCTGATAAAAAAAAAAAAAAAAAAACACATATTGCAATAAAGTATAAAAAAAATATTATTTTAAAAAATAAAAATTGTAAATAAATAAAAAAAAAAAAAAAAAAAACACACACACATACACCATTCACCCCCACCCCACAAAAAAAGAAAGCACTGTTAAAAAAAAAAAAAAAAACACACTGTCACGTGACATTTAAAAAAAAGTATCGGTATCGGCGAGTACTTGAAAAAAAGTATCGGTACTTGTACTAGGTCCTAAAAAAGTGGTATCGGGACAACCCTACCTTAAATCCACAATACTCACCCATACTCAATTCCAATTGTTTATCCAACTTAGCACTGCAGCTAAACAAACGATTGCCAAGGCGTGGAAGTCCCAAAATCTAATTCTTGCTGAAGCTAAACACAGAATGAACAGAGCACTTTTATACGCCAAGATGACAGCTATTGAAGAAAATAAAATAAATAAATCTCGCAAAATTTGGCAACCATGGGTTAAAAACTACCTCCCTACAGATTTTGACCAATCTCTGTTGTTACCACACTAAGATATATATCATATTATTACTGAAATATATATTATATTTGTATACCTAATGAGAGCTGGATCATCATCCCGGGAAACTCTCTTTTTTTTTCTCTTCTTTCCTTCTTTCCATCTTTATCTCTCCTCCCTCTCCTTTTCTTTTATTACTTCCTAAAATATTCCTATAGATACTTAGTCTAATAACTTGATTTATTTCTCTAATCTTACATCTAGAATCCCAACTAGTGTATAGTAAATATGGTTGTAAGATATCTCTAAAATTACTTTATTTTATTAACTTATTTATTTATCTTTTTTTATCATACTGCAAAGATCTTCTGATGATTGATATGTATCCATGTATTGTATCATTTTATTTCTTCTTCTGTGAAAACTCAATAAATATATTTAACAAGAGATGGTTCTACACCTTCATTTGAGTCCAGCTGTGTTTGATTATACTGATTGGACTTGATTAGGAAAGCCACACACCTGTCTATATTAGACTTTACAGCTCACAGTGCATGTCACAGCAAATGAGAATCATGAGGTCAAAGGAACTGCCTGAAGAGCTCAGAGACAGAATTGTGGCCAAGGTTACAAAAAAATTCTGCTGCACTTAAGGTTCTTAAGAGCACAGTGACCTCCATAATTCTTAAATGGAAGATGTTTGGGATGACCAGAACCCTTCCTAGAGCTGGCTGTCTGGCCAAACTGAGCTATCGGTGGAGAAAAGCCTTGGTGAGAGAGGTAAAGAAGAACCCAAAGATTACTGTGGCTGAGCTCCAAAGATGCAGTCGGGAGATGGGAGAAAGTTGTATCAAGTCAACCATCACTGCAGCCCTCCACCAGTCGGGGCTTCATGGCAGCGTGGCCTGATGGAAGCCTCTCCTCGGTGCAAGACATATGAAAGCCTGCATGGAGTTTGCTAAAAAACACCTGAAGGACTCCAAGATGGTGAGAAATAAGATTCTTTGGTTTGATGAGACCAAGATAGAACTTTTTGGCCTTAATTCTAAGCGGTATGTGTGGAGAAAACCAGGCACTGCTCATCACCTGTCCAATACAGTCCCAACAGTGAAGCATGGTGGTGGCAGCATCATGCTGTGGGGGTGTTTTTCAGCTGCAGGGACAGGATGACTGGTTGCAATCGAGGGAAAGATGAATGTGGCCAAGTACAGGGATATCCTGGATGAAAACCTTCTCCAGAGTGCTCAGGACCTCAGACTGGGCAGAAGGTTTACCTTCCAACAAGACAATGACCCTAAGCACACAGCTAAAATAATGAAGAAGTGGCTTCACAACAACTCCGTGACTGTTCTTGAATGGCCCAGCCAGAGCCCTGACTTAAACCCAATTGAGCATCCCTGGAGAGAACTAAAACTTGGCTGTCCACCAACGTTTACCATCCAACCTGACAGAACTGGAGAGGATCTGCAAGGAGGAATGGCAGAGGATTCCCAAATCCAGGTGTGAAAAACTTGTTGCATCTTTCCCAAAAAGACTCATGGCTGTAATAGATCAAAAGGGTGCTTCTACTAAATACTGAGCAAAGGGTCTGAATACTTAGGACCATGTGATATTTCAGTTTTTCTTTCTTAATAAATCTGCAAAAATGTCAACAATTCTGTGTTTTTCTGTCAATATGGGGTGCTGTGTGTACATTAATGAGGAAAAAAATGAACTTAAATGATTTTAGCAAATGGCTTCAAAATGACAAAGAGTGAAAAATGTAAGGTGTCTGAATACTTTCAGTCCCCACTGTATATAATATATATATATATATATATATATATATATATATATATATATATATATATATATATATATATATATATATATATATATATATGTAATATAATTTGTAAATAATATTGTACCTTTTTGTGAAACCAATATATGAATAAATACATATAGGATTGTATAGTTACAAACTGTAGGACATATAACACATAAGGTGGGGTTATTGCAAGTTCATTTTCCCAAAGTCGTAAATCTGTTATCCTTGAGTTGGTAAAGTCTTATCAGGACAAGGAGAGTTTGATTTAACATGACTGGGTGCCATATTGTCTCTGAACAAGTATTTTAATGGGTAAAGCCATAGACAAAAGCAGTTATAAATCATTTTAATAAACACATAGGAATTCTGGGAATGAATATGTTTGTCTGGTTGTATGACAAGTGTCAGATTTATGGTTAGTTACATTGACGTAGATCTTAGCTACCAATAATGTTGTATCTAATATGCTTGTATTGTAAGAAACTGTATAAATTAGGCCTGCATCTTGTAATACTTTGAACATAAACCTGTATGTTCATAAACCTGTATCACTGAAGTCCTGCCTGGTTCAATTTGTCATTATTCTACTTCAATATTAAATAGAACAGGACCTATAACAGAGCCTTTTGGTACACCACTAGTGACTTCTCTCTGTTCTGAATGAACCCCTTTTACAACCACACTTTGGTATCTGTCCTTTAGCCAACTGCATTTCTACTGAACCACCCAAGGGTTAAGTTCAAGCTTGTATTACTTTTGTATTAGATCATTATGTGGAACTGTATCAAATGCCTTGCTGAAATCAAGATATGCTATGTCCACAGCATCACTCTGGTGCGAAACATTGGTAATATAGTCTAAAAATTAAAAAATTCAATCAGATTCTGACATGATCTACCCTCAGTAAAGCCGTGTTGCTTTAGGTCCAGCAAGTTGTGTATTTTTAAGTGACCAATGATCCTTCTTTTCAGGAGTGATTCCATTAACTTGACTACAACTGATGTTAAACCCACTGCTGGCCTGTAATTTCCAGTTTCTACCTTGCTGCCCTTCCTGTTAATAGATACAATATTAGCTTTTGGCCAGTCATAGGGAACTTCTCTTGTTAGAAGAAATTGATTAAAAAGATCTTTTAATGGTCCAACAAGTATATCTTGAGGACCCATTGCTTGGTCTACAGGCTTTTTTTTTGTACCAGCTTGCACCGCTAGGGTCCAATGGGCCCTGTACTATAGTTTGGTACATATGATGAATAAATGTTGGTACATAAAATAAATAAAAGTTTTAGTATAATTATTTTTTCTGTAAAACAGGGTAATTATGAATGTTGATTATAATTTTAGATAGTAAAATATTGAAGAACCATAACATAATAAGCAATGCTTACTCATTTTGTGATAATAAAGTGTATTCTCTATATTTTAAGCACTAACTGTGAGTATTTAGTCTTATATTATTTTGCACAAAAATTCACAGATAATAATAAAAATGATAAAGAAATTGTCAATTGGGAGAAACATTAAATGTTGATATGTAGGTGTAGGGCATAGGTAGTTAGAAAAGTTATGCTAATATGATGAAAAAGTTTTACTGTCCACAGTTCAAACAAACCACTTTCAGATGTTTTCGACATACATTTCTTTTGCACACACAAGACACTGTTTGAGTTTTTCTGTCTTTGCTGTTAGAGTAGACACTGCAACATGCTTTCTTTCTTGATGGTTTTTCTGAGGTAGAAGTTTGAGGAACGTCAGGCCCCTCAGATACTCCAGTCAGTGCTTTCCCAAGATGTGTAAGGAAAATCTTCCTTTTGTGCAATTTACTTGCATTCCAGTCTGGTTTTAGTGACATCCAGATAATGTACGTGTTGATAGCACTAACATCCGACGTGTTAAAAAATATAACCATTGGCCATCTTCTGGTCATTCGTTTAGTACTATAAGTATGAACCATCTGATTCAACGTAACAACATGTCCGTTTGACTCATTGTATGACTGAATTATCTCTGTTTTTTTGTCTTCTCGGTTTTGAACAGTAGGTTAGGAATGCATAGAGCTCAAGAGTGTAACAACTTTGTTTTTCGTGGGACAGTATGATGCAATCATCACGTCTTTATGGAAACCAAACAGAGTAGAGTAGACATTTTGTTTTTTGTGGTCACGAATTCTTGGGGCAGTACTTTTTTGTTTTTACTAATTGTTTCAACGACTGTTATTTTCTTTTCCAGTAGTTTTTTAGCTAACTGAGGGCTCATGAAGAAGTTATCACAAGTGATATTTCTTCCAGAATGTAATATTCCTTGAGCCAAATCCATTACCACTTGCTCCCCCTGATTCCCTTCCCTTCCTTGGTCTTGACATTTCCCAGTGTACACCTTCATAGTAAATAGTTTCCATTCGCAAGTGCAGATGAAGATGGCAAATAAGTTTGGGTGGTAGGTACTGTGACGGTGCAGTCATCAGAATCCAAATAGTCTTCTACAAGGATGTCAGCTATTTAGTTTTCGTCATCTGATGGCTCGTAATCTGATGCATGTTGATCTTCTTCTGAATCTGAGTTCAATAAACTAATGCCGTGTTCACACGATCGGAATTTCCGACAACAAATGTTCGATGTGAGCTTGTTGTCGGAAATTCTGACCGTGTGCAGGCTCCATTGGACATTTTCTGTCGGAATTTCCGACAACAAAAATTTGAGAGCAGGATCTCAAATTTTCCGACAACAAAATCCGTTGTCGTAAACTCTGAGTGTGTGTAGATAATTCCGACGCACAAAATTCCATGCATGCTCTGAATCAATTACAAGACGGAAGCGCTCGGTCTGGTAAAACTAGCGTTCCTAATGGAGATAGCACATTCGTCACGCTGCAAAGTTTTTAATCTTTTAATGCAGCGCATTCTCTTCTTCTTTATAGTGCTAGAATAATGAAGTTGTTTTGCTGCTGATATTCACACAGAGTTCTGACAAACTGATTTCTTTATTATTACTCGTGATCTCCTGAATATTTTTTTTTTTTTTTTTTGTCGCCAGATAATAATGTTTATTTTTTTTATAGTTATCTATTTTTTTTTTGGTCAAGATCTCCTGATTTTTTTTTTATAGTGATCTCCATAATATTTTTTCTCGTTTGGGTGTGTCAAGTTACCACAACACCATTATTATCTTGTATTTTTTAACCTCAAGGAGATTGGTTGGTGTTGGTGTCCCTTGTTAATTTGACATTGTATTTTTGAAATGTACCTGCGTACTCACAAACAAACTGTCCTTTTTGAACTAAAACACATAGCCAAGGATTTGTGCTAAAAAAAATAGACATTTATTAGTGGGCATAACAAAATAAAGAGGAAGGCAATGCTGGATAAACTGGTGAAATTGGCAAAGCCTTTGTACCCTAGGGCACACATCAACTATTTGACTGGCAAAATTGGTAGCCTGAGGAGTCCATTTAATAGGGAGCACAATCCGGTCCAGGACTGCAAGAGATCAGAAGCAGCAGCAGATGACATATATGTCCCAAGGCTGTGGTCTTACAACAGCCTGCATCTTTTTTCAGACCAGACTGAACCCAGGCCATCATTCTCAAGTCTTCCTTGAACGCTTCCTTCCATACTTGCATCCGGGCTGTGGCTCTGGTGTTAGAGTTGTGGCAGGAGGTGGAGGAGGTAGAGGATAGTCCAACTCACACAGGTGGATTTTGCATGTGAGTTCACCCCTCAACCCCTTATTTAGAGCCAGATAGATCACTTCCTCACAAATAAGGTGTCGGCCCACCTCCATTTCCTGCATTTTGCTGGCTACAATGCAGGCATAGGCCTCTTGAATATTGGGGGTGGTTCTGAGGGCCGCAGTAGCCTCCCGAATCAAAGAAAGTGCTGACTCCTCCATGTTCCTCCCCTTCCTGGTACTTTTTGTTGGAAAAAATCATGGCTAAAGTTGTGAAAAGTCTGCAGAAGAATTTCGGGGTACGACAATCAATGGATCAACTGAGGAAACGATGGTCAGACTCAAATTGAAAGAGCAGGATCAGTACAGAAGAATCAAGAGAGTGCTGCAAAAAAGTAAGTATTTGGTCGTGTGTTCCTATTATTATTATTACTTTCGTGCTTCTCCATGTGCTTTTCTTTACTGTTGTACAGTTTAAAATGGCGTTTAAAATGGAAAGTTTCAGGTTCATGGGCACAGTAAATGTTCATCGTAAACATCTTTCAATCACCCACTAATACAATGTTTTTGGCAGATGCAGGTGAACTACATTTGTTCATGCCTATTTGTATTAAAAGAAGTTTGTTGTCTAGATGGGTTTGTAACTAGAATGAAATGCAAACTTGATTCAGTGTAAGGAGAGGACACTCAGCAGCTGTTTACACAACTGGATGCAGGAGCACTAGTGTGGCACACCAGAACACCCTTTTTAGGGTGTCCCACACAGGTGCTCCAGTGGATACTAGGGGTGTCTCCATGTGTGAAACTTGCACAAAACAGGTAAGTATTCCAGCTTGAAGAAAGGGAAAAAATCATGTCTTCAGCTTGGAACTCTGCCAAAACAGACATTTGGAAGACACTTCCAAGCAATGTTTCATATTACTATGTCTGGCCTCAAATATCTGTCTGCTAAGTATACCTATTTTTTATTTCACATAGGGGAGAAAAGACTCAGGACGTCTGAGGTCACCAGGGACTCCCAACCTCATAAAGAAGGGGAAGTCACAATACCACAACTTCAGGATGTGGAGGAAGGAGAGGTTTATGAAGTGGGCAAAATAGTGACCACAACAGGTGAGTGTCTGATACCACAGCTTCAGGTAACAGATGTATGCCTGCCTATGTATAATACATGGTGTGTTTTATTCTTTTTAGGTGATGTGGATGTTGTGGAAAAAGAATTCCATTTCACCAGTGCAAGTGCACATGTCTTCATCGGGGAGATCATGGTGTGCAATCGTGATTTAGAAAAGATAAAGGAAAACATCAATTATGTTCAACAAAAAATAAACATCGTTGATGTTTTAGGCAGAATCTAAAACACACAAAAACTGTACCATTTTGTTGTGTAAATTTTTCTTTAAAATCATGTTTTAAAGTGTTTTAGAAGCCAAATTTTGAAGATGTACACAGTGTGTCAACATGTGTTATCTGCCATCACGGGATATCAATGTATGAGTTTTGTGGGTACAGCCCCTTCCTCGCAACTAAAGTAAATGAGAAGAAAGGGTTGCACCCCCGAAACACGTCCATTGATCCCCCATGATGGGAGGAAGCACATGTTGACATTAGGTATGGGATCAGGAGGGAAATCCACATCTTGACTTGCAATTTGTGTGCATCTTCAAAATTTGGCTTTTACAGGGGTGACATCACCCCATCTGATGAAGGCAATATCAACACAGTTTGGACATACTAATGTCTAATATTGCCTTCACTTTGTCAAAGTTGAACTTCGTAAGTTCCTAAGTTGTGTATGTTTTATGGTTTTAAAAATGCCTGTTTAACCCAAAAAGGCTATTTGTACTGTCAAACCTAAACATGTTATACAACAAATATGTTTTTCTAACGCACATACAACAAACCCTTTTCTAACACACATGTGAATGTGCTTTGAGTAAAATGTTTTATACTCAACAATGTGTGGCTTCCTCTTTCAATGCTCAATACCAGGTTTTGGAGTAAGTTGTGTGTTTACAGTGACAATGGGGGTTATTTACTAAAGTCAAATCCACTTTGCACTACAAGTGCACTTTCAATGCAGTTTCAATTGCACTTGCAGTGCACTTGTAGTGCAAACTGGATTTGCCTTTAGTAAATAACCCCCACAGTGCTCTAAAATTTGCCACAATCAGGCCATTTTCGGGACTCAAAACAAATAATAATTCATGGTGCTGAAAAGGATGCGTTTTTTTTTAGCATTAATGCATTCCATACATTAAAACAAAAACAAGGTGTGTGTGTAGCAGACCCACAACATAATAGTTAGCTGAAGAAGAGATTGTCACCTCATGTATCAAATAAATTATGTTTGCACTATTGAAGAAATTGGACAAAAAGAAAAGCCCATTGGAGAACCTAGGAGACAGCTAAAATAAACACAAGCAGTAAATCAAATGAAATATTATTTCAGTTTAAAAAAAAATTATTTTAAAAATGTTTCTCAAACATTTGCTGGCATATCAATGGCCCCCCTACCTGCAAAGTATTCCAGATATTTTTGACGGACTTCGCGGGTGCTTTGGAGGGGCAAGCCAGGAGGCCAGCTTCAAGCACCGTCAGGGTTGACTGATCTGGCAATCCTGTCTCAGGCCCAACTGAGGCCACATAGTTCGAAGCATTTCTCCTTAGAAAGTTGTGCCATGTGAATTGGTGTCAGGAATAGACGGAACCAGGTGGCCATTATGGCGAAAGCATTCTCCACCACTCTTCTGGCTCTGGCCAGCCGGTAGTTAAAAACCCTTTGGTCAGGTGTGAGGGTCCTCATGGGGAATGGCCGCATCAGGTGTTCACCAAGCCCAAACGCTTCATCAGCGACAAAGACGAACGGTAGACCAGCCACATTGTCTTTTGCAGGTGACAATCCCAAGACACCACTCTGGAACCGTCTAGGTGATGACTCCACCATCCGACATCCAGCCATTCTTCACCACGTCCACATAGAGAAACTCATATGTCGCCGGCACCACCGCCAACATCACTATACTATTTAACTCCTTGTAATTATAATAGTATGACCCCCAAGTTGGGGGGTGGACGTGTTTCCCATCAATTGGTTGGGAAAGTTCCACCACTGGGCAAAGTGGGATGCCACAGTCTGCCATTCCTGTGACGTTGAGGGGAAACTGTGGAGTGAAACAAGAAACAAAAATGATTACCTTTGCACATAACCTTGCAAGCAGATTAGACACAAACATTCTTGGACAACATCAGTATAACATTTATTTTAAGGAGTATTTAAAGACAAAAGTATAAGGTCCACTTATCAGATTCCTCGCCCCCTCTGATGGCCCATTTTAAAAATATTAGGGAGGAGATGTTTTGGACAGGTAACTGTCTCCACTTCTTTGAGAGCTGAATGCATACATAATGTGTATTACTTTGGCCAGCTCCTCCTTACTTACACTACTGGCAGCCCACTGGACAGGAAAGAAGCGTCATAATAAAAAAATATAAATACACACTGTACAAATTGAAGCACAATTTTACATTCTGCAATTACCTATCAAGATAATAAGAGAACAAAACTTTAAACAGTACCATTTGAAAGTATTCAGGCAGGCCCTTGCACTGCATGCTTTGGTGAATTAATCCATAAATCTGACCACAAAAGTGGTAGGTATAGTGTGTATGGGTTTGGCAAAGCCAGCAGATAGAGGATTGATATTGGTTGACTTAGCGGTTTTGGAGGAGGGAGGGTTCCAAATAAGTTTGGGCCCCCCAAAAAAAGCCTCTGGCACTCTGCCTGAATTTAAGGACAAAAATCACATTTGTACACATTTTAGGGGGTGTTTAGGGTAAAGCACTACAATGGAGCTGACAAAATACATTGTTAAGTGACTAAGCTAGATGTGTATGGGCCCAGGATAGCATTCTGGGGAGATTAGTGAAGGCAAATATGCATGAAGCACAAAAAAAGAGCATTAAAAGCTTCCAGCATGCATTAGGATAAGGAGGACATTTAAAGCATATTACAATCATGGTAATTATGGAATGAGATAAATACAATACATTAGCAAACATTACATACATAGAATGTGATGTTAAAGGATAAAACTTACCCTAATATAGTCCTTCTGCAGGACCTGTATGATGGCAAAACAGGTCTCTAGAATTATGATCCCCAGAGCCTGGGGGGAGATGCCTGTTGAGAACTTAATGTCCTGCAGACTTCACCCCATTGCCAATTACCGCAAGATATCGATGAGCCTCTGCTCGGGAGTGACGGCTTGCCGCATGCAGGTGTCCTGCTTGGTAATATAGGGGGACAGCAAAGCCAGGAAACGGTGAAAACGGGGTCTGTCATCCGGAGATAATTCCTGAAATCATCAGGATTATTCTCACGGATCTCCCACAGCAAAGGCATGTGCGAGAATTGGTCACACTGGAGCAACCAATTCTTTGTCCATGAACTCCTCCTCACCCTGTTCATGGACTGAGCTTGGGTCAAAGTAAAAACCCCAACACCAAGCCCCCGCATAGCACAAACTCTACGATGAGTACATACCCGCAACATGGCTAGAAAATGGTCGGCTGGTCAGAACGAACTAACAGAACGCACTGAAAATCAGAAAAGCCTGAGAAGAGTGACCTAAAAATCAGAAACAAGAGGGGCGGTGGGACTTTAAATGAGACAGCTGACAGATTGGGGTTGAGATACAAAATTCAATTTATTGCATATGACGCATGTTGATGTGTATACACGTAAAATAGCCTGTGCATGTGCACCAAGCATGTCCTATGAGATACATGCATATAAACAAACAATACAAAATCTCAACAATAAATAGATGATACACATATCCTAAAATTGTTGTACATATAATGCTGGGAAAACACAAGATAACATAATGTAAAATTAGTCTAAAAATTGATGCGTAAATATTCATAAAAGTGGAGTCCTATAGAACGCACAGTGGCTGCATCCATAATGCCCGACGCGTTTCTGTGAAATACACTTCTTCAGGGGCGGATGCTATAGGATATCTGAAATAACAAGGTAAAATGGTATCAAGAAGTAGGCTAAATAGCAGCCAGAAAAGACAGACAAGTCAGTTTCTGGATACTTACATATGTGACAAGGCATGGTGAGATACAGATACTGGGTCAAAAGACATTGCTCTTCCCCGGAGCTGAGGCGACAAAGAATCCAACACATGACAGGCGCAAACAGGCGTCATCCACTCGGTGCACACCAACCTCTCCAAAAAGTGACCAATGATTTCCAAATAATGAGAAGCATATCTGAAATGGATAAGTAGATCCACTAAGATATACCAAAAATATTAAACTAAGGTAAAAATAAAAGTAAAAACTCAAGGAAAATGATCAAGCAATGTTACCTTCAAGTGCTAAGGACAGGAGCTTCCCAAAGTTATGACATCTGCATGTATGTGGAGAGGAGGACTGCACGAGGGGAGGCGCCTGATATGCAGCCCACCTGCGCCGGCGATTGCCGCCAACGTCACGCTGAGCCGACGAGGCATGGGGCGGGGCCCCTGCCTGGGCGGTGGAAATCCGCCCACGACTGGCGCCACCACGTCCAGCCAGGTCGGGAGGATGGAAAAAGCCCGCTCCCGTACAACGGCGCCAACCAATGACGTCATGCGCAGGAGCGATGCGTGGCGCCGATGCGCGGTGCGGCACCCGCCCAACCCCCCACACCAAACCAACCCTCCCTGGGGTGAACGTGGAGGGGATGGGGGGGCCCGCAGGGCGCATCGCAGCTCCGGGTATAGAACAAAAACACTGGCCCAGAGCTGGCCACCATGCTGGAAGATGTATGTAATTAACCCAGAAAATACAACAAAATGTTGCAAAAAAGTGTGTGTGTACCAAAAGGTACCCTAACACACACTCTCAAAACCTTTTTTTGCAACATTTTGTTGTATTTTCTGGGTTAATTACATACATCTTCCAGCATGGTGGCCAGCTCTGGGCCAGTGTTTTTGTTCTATACCCGGAGCTGCGATGCGCCCTGCGGGCCCCCCCATCCCCTCCACGTTCACCCCAGGGAGGGTTGGTTTGGTGTGGGGGGTTGGGCGGGTGCCGCACCGCGCATCGGCGCCACGCATCGCTCCTGCGCATGACGTCATTGGTTGGCGCCGTTGTACGGGAGCGGGCTTTTTCCATCCTCCCGACCTGGCTGGACGTGGTGGCGCCAGTCGTGGGCGGATTTCCACCGCCCAGGCAGGGGCCCCGCCCCATGCCTCGTCGGCTCAGCGTGACGTTGGCGGCAATCGCCGGCGCAGGTGGGCTGCATATCAGGCGTCTCCCCTCGTGCAGTCCTCCTCTCCACATACATGCAGATGTCATAACTTTGGGAAGCTCCTGTCCTTAGCACTTGAAGGTAACATTGCTTGATCATTTTCCTTGAGTTTTTACTTTTATTTTTACCTTAGTTTAATATTTTTGGTATATCTTAGTGGATCTACTTATCCATTTCAGATATGCTTCTCATTATTTGGAAATCATTGGTCACTTTTTGGAGAGGTTGGTGTGCACCGAGTGGATGACGCCTGTTTGCGCCTGTCATGTGTTGGATTCTTTGTCGCCTCAGCTCCGGGGAAGAGCAATGTCTTTTGACCCAGTATCTGTATCTCACCATGCCTTGTCACATATGTAAGTATCCAGAAACTGACTTGTCTGTCTTTTCTGGCTGCTATTTAGCCTACTTCTTGATACCATTTTACCTTGTTATTTCAGATATCCTATAGCATCCGCCCCTGAAGAAGTGTATTTCACAGAAACGCGTCGGGCATTATGGATGCAGCCACTGTGCGTTCTATAGGACTCCACTTTTATGAATATTTACGCATCAATTTTTAGACTAATTTTACATTATGTTATCTTGTGTTTTCCCAGCATTATATGTACAACAATTTTAGGATATGTGTATCATCTATTTATTGTTGAGATTTTGTATTGTTTGTTTATATGCATGTATCTCATAGGACATGCTTGGTGCACATGCACAGGCTATTTTACGTGTATACACATCAACATGCGTCATATGCAATAAATTGAATTTTGTATCTCAACCCCAATCTGTCAGCTGTCTCATTTAAAGTCCCACCGCCCCTCTTGTTTCTTTGAACCCGGGATGGAGGTACTACTCCGTGCCTCACTTAAAGTCCCAAACCTTCCATTGATACTTGATACCAGGGATGGAGACAGCTGACAGTAGCAGGCAGTTATCCCCTGCCTAGCTTTATTTGAGGTTTTGAGAGTGTGTGTTAGGGTACCTTTTGGTACACACACACTTTTTTGCAACATTTTGTTGTATTTTCTGGGTTAATTACATACATCTTCCAGCATGGTGGCCAGCTCTGGGCCAGTGTTTTTGTTCTATACCCGGAGCTGCGATGCGCCCTGCGGGCCCCCCCATCCCCTCCACGTTCACCCCAGGGAGGGTTGGTTTGGTGTGGGGGGTTGGGCGGGTGCCGCACCGCGCATCGGCGCCACGCATCGCTCCTGCGCATGACGTCATTGGTTGGCGCCGTTGTACGGGAGCGGGCTTTTTCCATCCTCCCGACCTGGCTGGACGTGGTGGCGCCAGTCGTGGGCGGATTTCCACCGCCCAGGCAGGGGCCCCGCCCCATGCCTCGTCGGCTCAGCGTGACGTTGGCGGCAATCGCCGGCGCAGGTGGGCTGCATATCAGGCGTCTCCCCTCGTGCAGTCCTCCTCTCCACATACATGCAGATGTCATAACTTTGGGAAGCTCCTGTCCTTAGCACTTGAAGGTAACATTGCTTGATCATTTTCCTTGAGTTTTTACTTTTATTTTTACCTTAGTTTAATATTTTTGGTATATCTTAGTGGATCTACTTATCCATTTCAGATATGCTTCTCATTATTTGGAAATCATTGGTCACTTTTTGGAGAGGTTGGTGTGCACCGAGTGGATGACGCCTGTTTGCGCCTGTCATGTGTTGGATTCTTTGTCGCCTCAGCTCCGGGGAAGAGCAATGTCTTTTGACCCAGTATCTGTATCTCACCATGCCTTGTCACATATGTAAGTATCCAGAAACTGACTTGTCTGTCTTTTCTGGCTGCTATTTAGCCTACTTCTTGATACCATTTTACCTTGTTATTTCAGATATCCTATAGCATCCGCCCCTGAAGAAGTGTATTTCACAGAAACGCGTCGGGCATTATGGATGCAGCCACTGTGCGTTCTATAGGACTCCACTTTTATGAATATTTACGCATCAATTTTTAGACTAATTTTACATTATGTTATCTTGTGTTTTCCCAGCATTATATGTACAACAATTTTAGGATATGTGTATCATCTATTTATTGTTGAGATTTTGTATTGTTTGTTTATATGCATGTATCTCATAGGACATGCTTGGTGCACATGCACAGGCTATTTTACGTGTATACACATCAACATGCGTCATATGCAATAAATTGAATTTTGTATCTCAACCCCAATCTGTCAGCTGTCTCATTTAAAGTCCCACCGCCCCTCTTGTTTCTTTGAACCCGGGATGGAGGTACTACCCCGTGCCTCACTTAAAGTCCCAAACCTTCCATTGATATAAAAATCAGAAACGAGCGGACAAGAACGCACTGAAAAACAGATACGAACTATAAAAGTATGCAATGAAAAACAGATACAAACTGACTACACTCACTGAAAAACAGATACGAACCCACAAACACAAACTGAAGAGCAGTAACGATCTGAAAAGAACAAGGCTGAAAAGCGCGAATCGTCTCTCGCCAAACTTCTACTAACATGAGATTAGCAGAAGGAGCCCAAAAGGTGGTGCACTGGCTATTGAACTTCCTTTTTCTAGTCCCGTCGTATGCGTTGTACGTCAGCGCGTTCTTGCCATTCGCAATTTCCGAAAACATTTGTGCGACCGTGTGTATGCAAGACAAGTTTCAGCCAACATCTGTCGGAAATAAATCCAAAGTTTGGTTGTCAGAAATTCTGATCATTTGTACGCGGCATAAGTATTTCTTCATTTCTGAGGCGTTTGTGAGCCATGATGAAACTACAACACTGAACCAAGAAAGCATGACAAATCTTCAAAAGCTAAGAAAGCAAGTCCTAACATGCAGAAACATCTCCTAACTTGCAGACTGAAAATGGCTCACAAAGTGCAGTACAGTAATCATGTGACTTGATGAGTCATAACGGAGAAATCATTGAAGAGCAACATGGGTCCGATGGACCCTGCCAGTGTACGATGCTATAATTTAAATTTACAGAAAAAGTGTAAATGCAAAAAATTCACGCTTTCAGATTTATAACTGTCTAATTAGCAGCATAAAAAATCATACATTCTTATCAAATAATGATAATAAATTCCATAAAAAAACCCCAACACAAACTACCTACAGGGTCCATTGTACCCTACCAGTAGACCGAGGGTTAAGCTTTAACCGAGCCAGTTCCTTTGTTACCTCTGTCTCCAGAAATCCTAAAAATGAACCGTCATTACTAGAACCAATATGATCGCCAATTTGTTATTGTTAGTGTAATTTATTTCTGAGAAGACTGAACAGAAGTAATTGTTTAAATGGTTTGCTGCATCTAGGTCTCCCTCAACATATGCTTTGTGCCCGGTTTTCATTTTAGTGATGCCATTGTATTTTTTCCTTCTATCACTAATGTACCTAAAAAAGTTGTATCTCGTTTCTTAAAAGATTTAGCAAATATTTCTGTTTCTGTGCTTTGGCAGCACTGTCAATGTGTTTTGCCTCCTTTTGTCTATTTTTATTCTCTTCTCTGTCAGGTACAACTCCTGTTTCCTTGAATCTTCTATATGCTAATATTTTTCCTTCACTAATCTACTTACCTCTTTAGTGAACCATATTGTTTTTTTCTTCCGTTTATTCTAACTAACTTGCTTGACATACAGTATAATCTAGTTGCCTCCGGGATTGTAGACTTTAACCACTTCAGCCCCAGAAGGATTTACCCCTTAATGACCAGGCCATATTTTGCGATACGACACTGTGTTAATTTAACTGAGAATTGCGCAGTCGTGCGACGTTGTACCCAAACAAAATTGATGTTCTTTTTTTATAAAAAATAGAGCTTTCTTTTGGTTGTATTTGATCACCTCTGCAGTTTTTATATTTTGCGCTATAAACAAAAAAAAGAGCAACAATTTTGAAAAAAACAATATTTTTTACTTTCTGCTATAAAATATATCCAATAAAAATGTGTTTTCTTCATTAGTTTAGGCCAATTTGTATTCAGCTACATACCTTTGGTAAAAAAAATCCCAATTAGCATATATTGATTGGTTTACACAAAAGTTATCGCATCTACAAACTATTGTACAGATTTAGGGACTTTCTATTTTGTTATTCTTTTTTTACTAGTAATCTAGTAAGCTATCAGTGATTTTTGGCAGGACTGCAACAGTGACACCAATACAGTGATCAGTGCTAAAAAATATGCACCGACACTGTATAAATGACACTGGCAGAACAACGGTCTGCCTTGTTTACATAGGCAGACTGCCGTTCTGTCATTCCTCCAAATGATCCTGGGTGTTCGGTGGCCATTGCTTCTGCTGGACCCACTGATTGGCTCCCCTTGTGTCCAATCACAGCGGGAGTGGGTTGCGGTCAACCTTTCAATAATTTTTTCTGAAAATTTCCCTATTTCAGCAAAATGTTGTTCTTTTGAAATCTAAAACTTTTGTTTATGTATGTGATTTTTCAGTTCTTGTTTTAATATCATAATAAGCAATCTGCTTTTCTTTATAGTGTTAAAAGTTAAAACAGTGTGACAAAATGTGAGCATGACTAGTATTATGAAAGACGAGAGGACCCCTAGGAACTAAGCAGAAAACAAGTCCATTTGCCATGGCATAGCATATTATGACAAATGGTGATCATGGTCAGGTTGCCTAACAGTGGGGGTGGCTTAAAAGGGATTGGTTAACCACTTCAGCAGTGAGCCAATTCTAACACTTCTCACATTATATACATTTTAAGCAGAGGTCCTAGAGAATAAAATGGTGGATCTTGCAAATTTTTTTTGTCACATGGTATTTGCGCAGCAGTTTTTCAAATACATTTTTTGGGTGATAATAGACTTTAGTGAATTTGAATGCACAAAACACAATATACTACCCAATTGTTTGGTAAAACATGAAAGATGATGTTACAAGGCACCAAACTACTGTACCTACAAAACTCCATAGGCAAAGCTTTATAATTGTAATTTTTATTAAATTTTTCATAAGAAAAAACAAAACATTGTTACAGAAAGTACACAGAAATAAGCTAAAGTATTGTATATGCAGGTACAAGTAGGAGTGTCCATATATACAGAGCACAGAAGTGTCCTGTATATCATATCAAAACTTAAAGAGAGCTCATTGTTATTATCTAAACAACAGAAAGGAGGTCAAACACAATAATAAAAGCAAGTATATAACATAAAAAGAGGAGGGTGTCAAACCCTATAAAGGGAATACATCAAAAAGAAGCTGCCTACAGTGTACAGGATGGGAGAGGCATACCATATTCCGAGCTATCCCAGGGGTCCCATATTTTTTTGGCAAAGCTTTAAGAGCCTTTACAGGTTACCAGTTTAGAACAATAGTGGAGTTCTGGCACTAAAATTATTTATCTTGTTCTGATGTTCTCGACGATACCTCATGTGTAGTGTGATCCCCGTTTACACATGCATGCGGCGGGACCTAACAAGTGAAAATGAGATCACTTAATTTTTTTTTTTGTTTAGTATTTATTTTGTTTAAAAAATCTCTTTTATTGCTATCAGAAGGCATTAACAACATCTCTTTTGATAACATGGGTCATGACAGGTCCTCTTTAAGGAAAGATCTGGGGTATATTAAACCCGAGATTTCTTCTCTGCCATTCAAAGCATTTGATCAAACCAAGATCGGTTTGATCAAATGCTTGTTCAAGCCAGTAACGGCTTGTTTACATGAGACCTAAACCAGGAGGGCCAAAATCCTTGTCACTTCCGGTTTCTGGCATCACACAGTGGGAGGAACAACATCAGTTAATCTCACTATGTCATAAGAATTGGATGCCACTGGTTGCACCCCTACTGTGGGACCACTTTCCATCACCTGTAAAGTAATCCAGCAGCTTCCTAGCCACTTGGATTACTCTCACATTGAAAGGAATCGCTGGCAGCTGCAGAGATGACCAAAGATGCCACCCTTCCAATCCAGAAACATACCAGTACTTCACTGGACATGAAGTGGTTAAACAGAACCCGAGCTTAGTCCCTGTATACACTCTACACATATGTCAAAGATCTTGTACACATAAAATATTCTTAATTACTGTAATCACAAACACACATACTGTAAACACACAAAAGATGTAAAATTTTAAACAATTAAAACTTTAATTTACATATATTGAGATACTGAACACTTTGCTCAGGACTATGTAACATGCAACATATATAAATGCTTGAGGGTCCCCGCTCAGGCTGTCAAAGTCTGGTTATTTGCATGCCACTGACCAGTAGGGATGAGCCGAACACCCCCCGGTTCGGTTCGCACCAGAACCCGCGAACGGACCGAAAGTTCGCACGAACGTTAGAACCCCATTGACGTCTATGGGACTCGAACGTTCGAAATCAAAAGTGCTCATTTTAAAGGCTAATTTGCATGGTATTGTCCTAAAAAGGGTTTGGGGACCCGGGTCCTACCCCAGGGGACATGTATCAATGCAAAAAAAACTTTTAAAAACGGCCGTTTTTTCGGGAGCAGTGATTTTAATGATGCTTAAAGTAAAAAAAAAAAAGTGAAATATTCCTTTAAATATCGTACCTGGGGGGTGTCTATAGTATGCCTGTAAAGTGACGCGTGTTTCCCATGTTTAGAACAGTCCCTGCACCAAATGTCATTTTTAAAGGAAAAAATCTCATTTAAAACTGCTTGCGGGTTTAATGTCATGTCGGGTCATGGCAATATGGATGAAAATCAGTGAGACAAACGGCATGGGTACCCCCCAGTCCATTACCAGGCCCTTTGGGTCTTGTATGGATATTAAGGGGAACCCCGCACCCAAATTAAAATAAGGAAAGGTGTGGGGCCACCAGGCCCTATATACTCTGAACAGCAGTATACAGGCGGTGCAAACAAGACAGGGACTGTAGGTTTGT
Organism: Aquarana catesbeiana; assembly: GCF_042186555.1. Taxonomy (NCBI): domain Eukaryota; kingdom Metazoa; phylum Chordata; class Amphibia; order Anura; family Ranidae; genus Aquarana; species Aquarana catesbeiana. The sequence goes on along the minus strand of NC_133334.1, from coordinate 92,397,958 downwards.
TGTTAAGTAGAATCTGTTTGTAATTTTGAACATTTTTAACGTGTTTAGCTCCAGCCAAAAAATCTTTTCTAAGCTTTTTGGAAAACATAGGGAAGGGTTATCACCCCTGTGACATTTGTTTTGCTGTCTTTCCTCCTCTTCAGAAGATTTCACCTCACTTTTTTGTCCCAATGAAAAATGTTTTTTGAAAATTTGGGTTTTTTTGTGGAACAAGGATTGGAAAGCATCAGTGGAAAGGAGAAATTGTTTTCCCATATTAACTCTTACAGGAGAGAATTTCCCTTCCTAGGGGTAGATTTCATCTCACTTCCTGTTGTCTCCTTCCGTTTGCAAGTAGGAGTCGTTTGTAAGTTAGATGTTTGAAAGTAGGGTCCTGCCCTATATACTCAGCAGAAATTTGGGCCTTAGGTGTTGCTGTGGCCACAACACTGTAAGCCCTCACAGGGCCCTGCTGTGAAATATTAGATCAAGAATTGTAATTACATGCCCCTGTTGAACAGGAGCTGAAAAATTAGGCCTTAGGCACTGGTGCTGGTGCCACAACACTGCAACCCCTCACAGACACTCTAGTTGGAACGCAGGAACGAGCCCTGCTGCAAATTATTGCTTCAAAAATTGTAATTACACGCCCCTGTTAGACAGGGGCAGAAAAATTGGGCCTTAGGCACTGGTGCTGGTGCCACAACACTGCAACCCCTCACAGACACTCTAGTTGGAACGCAGGAACGAGCCCTGCTGCAAAGTATTGCATCAAAAATTGTAATTACACGCCCCTGTTAGACAGGGGCAGAAAAATTGGGCCTTAGGCACTGGTGCTGGTGCCACAACACTGCAACCCCTCACAGACACTCTAGTTGGAACGCAGGAACGAGCCCTGCTGCAAAGTATTGCATCAAAAATTGTAATTACACGCCCCTGTTAGACAGGGGCAGAAAAATTGGGCCCTAGGCACTGGTGCTGGTGCCACAACACTGCAACCCCTCACAGACACTCTAGTTGGAATGCAGGAACGAGCCCTGCTGCAAAGTATTACATCAAAAATTGTAATTACACGCCCCTGTTAAACAGGGGCTGAAAAATTGTGCCTTAGGCACTGGTGGTGGCGCCCAGAACCAAAAATGTTCTTACAAGCTATCAGCGTGATGATTGAGGAGGAAGAGGATAATTACTCAGGGATAGTCACTCAGCATCAGCATAGGCAGTCTTTGAAGGGATCTGAGATTTCAAAAAAAATTATTCGGTTACATCAGCATCAGGTGCTTGGTAGCTGGTGGTGATCCAAGACTCATTCATTTTTATGAAGGTCAGCCGATCGACCGAGTCGGTGGACAGACGCACCCTGTGATCGGTTACCACGCCTCCAGCAGCACTGAATGTGCGTTCCGAAAGAACGCTGGATGCAGGACAGGCCAGTAGCTCAATTGCATACTGTGCAAGCTCTGGCCAGTGATCCATCCTCAAGACCCAGTAACCCAGAGGATTTTCGGTGGGAAAGGTGTCCAAGTCTGATCTTGCCCCTAGGTATTCCTGCACCATGTAAAACAGACGCTGGCGATGGTTGCTGGAACCGATCATACCTTGGGGCTGCGGACCAAAAAATTGTCTGAACGCATCGGTCAGACGGCCACCTTCTCCACCGCTCCTTCTTTGACTGACCGAAGCCTCAGCAACACGTTGTCCAGAAACAGGAGTTTGTAACCTCCCAGTCTCTGGGAACGCGTTGCACAGACCTTTCTGCAAGGCCTCCCGAAGATGTTTCATCCTCTGCTCCCTCTGCGATGGCAAGATAAGGTCCGCAACCTTACCCTTGTAACGTGGATCAAGGAGGGTTGCCAGCCAGTATTGGTCCTTCTCCTTGATACCACGAATACGAGGATCCTTACGCAGGCTTTGCAGGATCAGGGAGGCCATGCAGCGTAGGTTTGCTGAGGCATTCGGTCCGGAGTCCTCTGGGTCACTAAGAACGACATGGTCCGCAGCCACCTCCTCCCAGCCACGTACAAGTCCATGTGTTTCTTGGGACTGATCCCTTAAAGACTGCTGCTGATGCTGAGTGCCAGGCTCCACCTCCATACTGACACAATCTTCCTCCTCCTCCTCTTCCTCCTCGTCCTCTTCCTGTGTGATCGGCGGGCACGCAGGAACACTGTCTGGATAAAGGGGGCCTTGAGAGCTAAGGAAGTCCTCCTCTTCCTGCCTCTGTTCTGCCTCAAGTGCCCTGTCCATTATTCCACGCAGCGTGTGCTCCAACAGGTGGACAAGGGGGACAGTGTCACTGATGCATGCACTGTCACTGCTCACCATCCTCGTGGCCTCCTCGAATGGTGACAGGACAGTGCATGCATCCCTGATCATGGCCCACTGGCGTGGGGAAAAAAAACCAAGCTCCCCTGACCCTGTCCTGGTGCCATAGTCGCACAGGTACTCATTGATGGCCCTCTGCTGCGTGTGCAGCCGCTGCAGCATGGCCAACGTTGAGTTCCACCTGGTGGGCATGTCACAGATTAGGCGGTTCTTGGGCAGGTTAAACTCCTTTTGGAGGTCCGTCAGCCGAGCACTGGCATTATATGACCGGCGGAAATGCACACAGACTTTCCTGGCCTGCCTCAGGACATCCTGTAAGCCCGGGTACCTGCCCAAGAACCGCTGCACCACCAAGTTAAGGACGTGAGCCAAACAGGGCACATGGGTCATTTGTCCCTGTCGGAGGGCAGAGAGGAGGTTGGTGCCATTGTCGCAAACCACCATTCCTGCCTTAAGTTGGCGTGGCGTCAACCACCTCTGAACCTGCCCCTGCAGAGCTGACAGAACCTCTGCCCCAGTGTGGCTCCTGTCCCCCAAGCACACCAGCTCAAGCACCGCATGGCATCTTTTGGCCTGCGTACTTGCGTAGCCCCTTGAACGCCTACGGAGCACCGCTGGTTCCGAGGAAGAGGCCATGGAGGAAGAAGAAGAGGAGGGGGTGGAGGAGAGAGGTGTGTCACAATCAGCATTTTGGAGGCGTGGTGGCAGAACAACCTCCAACACTACTGCACCTTGTCCTGCATCCTTCCCAGCTGCCAGCAGAGTCACCCAATGCGCCGTGAAACTTAGGTAACGTCCCTGTCCATGCCTGCTGGACCATGAGTCAGCGGTAATATGCACCTTACCGCTGACCGCCCTGTCCAGCGAGGCATGGACATTGCCTTCCACATGCCGGTAGAGAGCCGGAATCGCCTTCCGTGAGAAAAAGTGGCGTTTGGGTACCTGCCACTGAGGAACCGCACATTCCACAAACTCACGGAAGGGGGCAGAGTCTACCAACTGAAAAGGCAGCAGTTGAAGTGCTAGCAATTTTGCCAAGCTAGCATTCAACCGCTGGGCATGTGGATGGCTGGGAGCAAACTTCTTTCGGCGGTGCAGCAGCTGGGGCAGGGAAATTTGCCTGGTACAATCTGACGTCGGTGTACCAAAAGCAGATTGCCCACAAGTACTTGGCTGTGACACACCTAATTCTACACCTTCATTCCTCTCACTGCAGGTCTCAGAGAGGACTGAAGGTCTAGTGGGGTTGGAAATCTCAGCTGATGAGGAGCAAGGAGAGATCCTCTTTGTTCTTTGGTGTGGGTCTTTTAGATACGCTTGCCAACGAACTGCATGGCAGGTCAACATATGTCTGGTCAAGCATGTGGTACCCAAGCGGGAGATATTTTGGCCACGCGAGATACGCTTGAGACATATGTTGCAAATAGCAGCGGTGCGATCTGATGCACTCGTCTCAAAAAAGGCCCACACCAAAGAACTTTTTGAATAACGCGCAGAGACTGCAGCGCCCTGCACATGTGGAGCTTTGGGGTGTGATGCAGTCAATGTGTTGCCCTTAGGCTGGCCCCTGGAGGGCATCCTGCCTCGTTGGTGATGTGCTGCCGCCTCCTCCTCCTCCTCCTCCTCCTCCTCCTCCTCCTCCTCCTCCTCTCTCCTATCAGGCACCCACGTTGAGTCAGTGACCTCATCATCCCCTCCCTCCTCATCACTGGAGCAAACCTGGCAGTATGCTGCAGCAGGGGGAGCATGACTGCCAGATTGCTGTCCTTCTTGGGCACCCCCTCTGTCCGCGCTCATGTTACTGCCTTCATCGAGCTCAGTATCGTCATCAGAGCCTTCCAAACGCTGGGCATCCTCCTGGAGCATGTACCCAACACTGTGGTCAAACAGTTCGAGGGAATCCTCATGAGGACATGGTGGAGCTAGGGAAGGAGTCACTGATGACATTGAGCTGAAGGAAGAGGCCGCTGCTTTGCCAGACAAAGCACCCTGGGCATGGGTGAGAGAGGATGAGGAGGATGAGGACGGCTTGGTCATCCACTCGACCAAGTCTTCCGCATGTTGCGGCTCAACATGGCCAGCTGCCGAAAAAAAGGCCAAGCGTGTCCCATGGCCACGTGCTGATGAGGATGCACCGTCTCCACGACCAGCACTAGACACAGAGCCTGCTTGCCCTCTCTTATTGGCTTGTGACTGTCTGCCTCTCCTTCTTGGCCTTCCAGACATACTAATGGCCTGTAGCTGCACTAAGCTGGGATAGAACACCTGTAATTTTCTTCAAGTAGCTTTATATACTGTAACCAGACAAGCCTGCCTGTCAGTAGGAAGATAACAGGAACGGATCTAGCTGAACACTGTGAGCAGGACGCACTGTACTAAATGTAAATAGTCTAGCTGCCTGACCGTGGTACTAATAGGATCAAATAGAACACCTGTAATTTTCTTCAGGTAGCTTTATATACTGTAACCAGACAAGCCTGCCTGTCAGTAGGAAGATAACAGGAACGGATCTAGCTGTACACTGTGAGCAGGACGCACTGTACTAAATGTAAATAGTCTAGCTGCCTGACCGTGGTACTAATAGGATCAAATAGAACACCTGTAATTTTCTTCAGGTAGCTTTATATACTGTAACCAGACAAGCCTGCCTGTCAGTAGGAAGATAACAGGAACGGATCTAGCTGTACACTGTGAGCAGGACGCACTGTACTAAATGTAAATAGTCTAGCTGCCTGACCGTGGTACTAATAGGATCAAATAGAACACCTGTAATTTTCTTCAGGTAGCTTTATATACTGTAACCAGACAAGCCTGCCTGTCAGTAGGAAGATAACAGGAACGGATCTAGCTGAACACTGTGAGCAGGACGCACTGTACTAAATGTAAATAGTCTAGCTGCCTGACCGTGGTACTAATAGGATCAAATAGAACACCTGTAATTTTCTTCAGGTAGCTTTATATACTGTAACCAGACAAGCCTGCCGGTCAGTAGGAATTTAACAGGAACGGATCTAGCTGAACACTGTGAGCAGGACGCACTGCACTAAATGTAAATAGCAGGAACGGATCTAGCTGAACACTGTGAGCAGGACGCACTGCACTAAATGTAAATAGTCTAGAAGATAACAGGAACGGATCTAGCTGAACACTGTGAGCAGGACGCACTGCATTAAATGTAAATAGTCTAGATAGAAGATAACAGGAACGGATCTAGCTAAACTGAATACAGTGTATATATATATATGCAACACCTGGGATGCATATATATACACAATACACTGTAAGTGCAGCTAACTGACTGACTGTTCTGCCTAATCTATCTAACTCAAATCAAATGACACTGTCTCTCTCTCTCTCTATCTCTCAGCACACCGGAACACACACTACACAGGGCCGCCGTGCAGGCGGCCTTATATAGTGTGGGGTGTGTACTAAATGCCCTGAGCCGTAATTGGCCAAAGCCACCCTGGCTTTGGCCAATTACAGCTCTCTCTACTGACAGCGCTGTGATTGGCCAAGCATGCGGGTCATAGTGCATGCTTGGCCAATCATCAGCCAGCAATGCACTGCGATGCCGCAGTGAATTATGGGCCGTGACGCGCCACACGAATTTAGCGCGAACGGCCCATAACGTTCGCAATTCGGCGAACGATCGAACAGCCGATGTTCGAGTCGAACATGGGTTCGACTCGAACACGAAGCTCATCCCTACTGACCAGTGAGGATGCAGGCTGAGGAAAGGTCATCAAGATCCAAAGCATACAGCAAAACAGAAAAAGGTAGCCTGACCGCCGCACACCTCACCCGACCCAAGTGGTAAGCAAAAATAAAGCAGCCTCAGCTCGATTCATCCAGACCACAACTCCAACATGTTACACACCGCTTCCGGGGCTTAATCATGGAGATGAGGGTCTGCTGGTGGCAGGGGAATAAATACCATCATCAGCCGCCTAAGTATTGATGGATGTAAACCACTCACAAAATTTGGAGTGACAAGTAAATTAAAAAATGCGCCATTTAGCATAAGTCCAGAACCCTAAAAAAGCAACCATAGACAGGAACTCTGTGTGGTATACCAATAATGAGAACTAATAAACAATTTAGAGGTATGCATGTACTGGTGCAAAAAGTAAATAGAAACTAAGAACAATCAGTAAAGAAATAAAAATAATATTGTTGCATATTAAATGCAAAAAGGAAAAAAAATTACAAACTGCTACAAGCAATCCTGCAAAAGCCTAATCCCCTGGTTAAAATTTGTTATTTGTTAATTTTTTTTTGTTTTTTTTTTTGGAGTTCACTTTAACCACTTGCTTATTGGGCACCTAAACCCCCTTCCTGCCCCAATTTTCAGCTTTCAGCACTGTTGCATTTTAAATAACAATTGCGCGGTCATGCTACACTGTACCCATAATGACATTTTTATAATTTTTTTCACATAAATAGAGCTTCCTTTTGGTGGTATTTAATCATCACTGTTTTTTTTTTTTTTTTTGCTAAACAAACAAAAAAATACCGGAAATATTGAAAAAAAAAACAGTTTTCATAGTTTGTTATAAAATTGTGCAAACAGGTCATTTTTCTCCTTCATTGATGCATGCTGATGAGGCTGCACTGATGGGCTGAACTGATGGCCACTGATAGGCAGCACTGATAGGCATTGATAAGATGGCACCGATAGATGGCAATGATGAGGCTGCACTGGTGGGAACTGATGAGGCTGCACTGATGGGCACTGATAGGTGGGACTGTAGGACACTGATAGGCAGCCCTTATAGGTGGCACTGATGATGAGGCACTGATGGGCACTGATTGGCAGCAGTGATGAGCATTGATAGGTGGCACTGGTGGGAACTAGTAGGTGGCATTAGTGGGCACTGCTTAGCAGTGCTGATATGCACTGGTAGGTGGCACTGGTGGGCACTGCTTAGCAGCAGTGGGTCTGGAGTTTTCGGGACCGATGTCCCATTTACTTCAAACGATAATCGGCTTTTTGTTTTCTCATGCTGTCGGCGTGAGGAAAAGAAATGCCGATTACCGTCTCTGTTTACATCACATGATCAGCTGTCATTGGCTGACATCTGATCATGTGGTAAGGGACCGCTGATTACAGAGTGCAAGGGGCACGTAAGCAACTCATGCACGATAGGATGTACATGGATGCCCTCCTGGCAATTTAGGCCCATGCTATAGCCATCTCTCGGCTATAGCGCGGGCAGGAAAAGGTTAAAAAATTGTATATAAAAAAAATTAAAAACATGTCTTGAAAGACAGGAGGTAAGCTTAAGTGGTGGGGATGAAGATTGTGCCCTAATAAAAAACCTGTATGATAAATTCCAATCGTAAGGCTTATTCACAAATTACAGAAAAGGTCCAAGGTACACGGAAGGAAAGAGCACAAAGATCCCCTGCAATGCCTCTCATGTCAGCAATAATATTCAATACACAAACGTTGGGAGAGATATTGTCCAAGATAGGGGGTCTACTAGTACAATCTAAACAAGCGGATAGAGTAACCTATGAGGACACAATAAAGTGGTATGAGTCTATTTGCAGGATTCGCTAAAGTGGAAAAGATGGTCTCCAACAATGTCACAACAATGTGACACAGGAACAGGTGACCTGGGGCAAAATTAGAAGCTAGAGGTAGAAATGTATTCAATCTTGATCTGATGAAATGTGCATGAAAGGATGGTTACTCTCCTCAGGAATGGTAAAGACTATAACCCAAAACAACTGGTGAATATACCTCAAAATGGCTCAAATGTTCAAAAAATAATGATTGAATACAAAACCACCCTCTCTCAATGTGCTAGATAAGTAAGGAAGTTCATGTGCAAAAAAGCAAAATAAACCATGCATGCCAACCAGAGTGTCCACTGAGAAAAGTCTAATGCCCCGTACACACGATCGGGCTTTCCGCCAACAAAACCGTGGATTTTTGTTTGAAGGTTGTTGGCTCAAACTTGTCTTGCATACACACGGTCACACAAATGCCAACAATTCCAAAGGTGGTAACGCAGTGACGTACAACACTTACGACGAGCCGATAAAAAGGAAGTTCAATAGCCAGTGCGCCACCCTTTGAGCTCCTTCTGCTAATCTCGTGTTAGTAGAACTTTGGTGAAAGACAATTTGGGTTTTTTAAGCCTTGTGCTTTTCGGTTCGTTTCTGCTATTCAGTTTGTGCTTGTCGGTTCCTATCTGTCCTTCAGTGCGTGTTGTCAATTTGTTCCTGTCTTTCGGTGCATTCTATTTATAGTTCGCTTCTCAGGTCCTTTCTGATTTTCAGTGCGTTCTGTCAGTTCGTTCTGAGCAGCAGACCGTTTTCTAGAAATGTTGCGGTTACATACTCATCGTAGAGTTCATGTTGTTGTTGGGCTTGGGCTTGGGCTTGGTGTTGGAGTTATTGCTTTGACCCAAGTCCAGTCCATGAACAGGGGGAGGAGGAGTTCATGGACCAAGAATTGATTACTTAATCGTGACCAATTGTCTCATAAGCCTTTGTTGATTTCAGGAATTATCTCTGGATGACAGAGCCCATCTTTCACCGTCTGTTGGCTTTGCTGTCCCCCTATATTACCAAGCAGGACACCTGCATGCAGCAAGCCATCACTCCTGAGCAAAGGCTCGTCGCCACTTTGCGGTACATGGCAACGGGGAGAAGTCTCCATGATATGAAGTTCACGACTGGGATCTGGGAATCATTATTCCAGAGAACTGTTCTGCTATCATTCAGGTCCTGCAGAAAGATTATATTAAGGTACGTTTTATCCTTTAACATCACATTCTATGTATTTAATGTCTGCTAATGTATTGTATTTATTTCATCATTCCATAATTGCCATGATTGTAGTATGATGTGAATGTCCTCTTTATCCTCATGCATGCTGTAAGCTTTTAATGCTCCTTTTTTGTCCTTCATGCATCCCTAGCATGCTATCCTGGGCCCATACACACCTAGCCTAGTCACTTAACTATGTATTTTGTAAGCTCTATTGTAGTGCTTACCCTAAAATGTGTCCAAATGTTATTGTTGTCCTTAAATTCAGGCAGAGTGCAAGAGGCTTTTTTGGGGGCAAAAATTAATTTTGAACCCTCCCTCCCCCCAACCGCTAAGTCAACCGATACCAATACTCTATCTGCTGACTTTGCCAAACTCATACACACTATAACTATCTGTTTTGTGTTCATATTTATGGATGAATTCACCAAAGCATGTAGTGCAAGTGCCTCCCTGAATACGTTCAAATGTTACTGTTTAAAGTTTTGTTCTCCTTTTATCTTGATAGATAATTGCAGAATGTAAAAATGTGCTTTAATTTGGACAGTGTGTATTCATATTTTTGGATTATGACACTTCTTACCTGTCCAGTGGGCTGCCAATAGTGTAAGTAACGAGGGCTGTCTGAAGTAACACACATTATTTATGCATTCAGCTCTCAATGAAGTGGAGATGGTTACCTGTCCAAAACATCTCCCCCCACCCTAAAATTTTTACAATGGGCCATCAGAGGGGGTGAGGAATCTGATACATGGACCTTATACTTTTGTCTTTAAATACTCATTTCAATAAATGCTATACTTATGTGTGCCAAGAATGTTTGTGTCTAATCTGCTTGCAATGTTATGTGCAAAAGTACACATTTTTTTTCTTGTTTGACGCCACAGTTTCCTTCCAACCCACAGGAATGGCAGATTGTGGCCTCCCAATTCAACCAGCAGTGGGACTTTCCCAACTGCGGTGGTGCAATAGATGGGAAGTATTTTCTGGATCGTCCCACCCCCCCAACTCGGGGTCATACTACTACAATTACAAGGGGTACAGTAGTATTGTGATGGTGGCAGTGGTGTCAGCGACATATGAGTTCCTCTATCTGGACGTGGGGAAGAATGGCCGTCTGTCTGATGGAGGAGTCATCGCCCAGACAGAATTTTACAGGCATCTCCCGAATGGCAGCTTGGGGTTGCCACCACCAGGGGATAACGTGGCGGGCCTTCCGTTTGTTTTTGTTGCGGATGAGGCCTTTGCGCTGGGGGGGCATTTGATGAGGCCATTCCCCATGAGGACCCTGACCCCGGAGCAGAGGGTTTTTAACTACCATCTGGCCAGAGCCAGAAGAGTGGTCGAGAATGCCTTTGGCATAATGTCCAGCCGGTTCCGGTTTTTCCAAACCGCCATAAACATGGCTGAATACAAACTGAACCACATAATTTTAAGCTGCTGCATTCTACATAATTTTCTGTAAAAGAATGCAGCCAACTATCTGGCCTCAGTTGTGACTGAGGCCGACTTTTCACCCACAGAAACAATGACGGTGCTTTAAACTGGCCGTCCTGGCTTGCCCCCCCAAAGCGACTGCGAAGTAGGGAAAAGCTATGTGGAGTACTTCGTGGGTAGGGGGGCAATTGATATACCAGAAAATCTGGAAGCTCATTAGAATAAATTTCTTTGGAAAAACTAAACTCATATTTCATTTGATTTACTGCTTGTGTATTTTATCTGTCTCCTAGGTTCTCCAATGGCCTTTTATTTTTGACCATTTTCTTCAATAGTGCAAATGTAACTTATTTGATACATGAGGTGACAATCTCTTCTTCAGCTAACTACTCTTGTGCTGTGGGTCTGCTACACACACACAATGTTTTTGTTGTTAATGTATGTAATGCATGTATGTAAATATTCCTCCTTTTCAGCTCCATAAATTAATTGCTTGGAGTCCCTAAAATGGTCTGATTTTGGGAAATTTTACAACTCAGTGGAGGTTATTTACTAAAGGCAAATCCACTTTGCACTACAAAGCATGCGCCATAGACAGCGGTGCCTGTCTTTCTGCAAATATCTCCTATACCGTGTAGGTTTAGGAGATATTTCTTGGACCTACAGGTAAGCCTTAATCTAGGCTTACCTGTAGGTGAAAGTGGTCTGTAAGAGTTTACAACCACTTTAAACTGTACATCAGTAAAGAAAAGCACATGTACCAGCACGAAAGTACTAATAATAATAGGAACACACGACAAATACTTACTTTTTTGCAGCACTTTCTTGATCCTTCTATACTGATCCTGCTCCCTCAATTTCAGATCTGACCATCATTTCCTCAATTGATCCTTGGATCGTCGTACCCCAAAAGTCCTGTGCAGACTTCTCACAACTATAGTCATGATCCTGGCCTTTTTCACATTTGGGTTTCTGTCTGGTCCATGATTCCCATCATAGCCAGTCCTCTTCAAGATCTCCACCATCTCTTCAAAGGACAGATTTGAGGCCTTATATCTCCTCCTGGATGTGGAACTGCCTTGCTCCGGGCTTTCCTCGTCGTTGATACTCTCTGCAGGCACCTGCTGTGTCTCCGCCATGTGCTCTCCCTCTGCCCCAAAAGAGAAGAGGTGGGGAATACACTAGAAAGAAGGACAGTAGTGGAGTTTGATGCATGCGCAGTGTATATAAAGCATAACACTCATGCGACGTACGTACAATCTGTGAGTGGTGTACGGAGGATCGTAAACACCGATTGTTCAAATGAAGGTAAAATTGTAACTTGGGGCATCAGTGGTTAGTGGCCTATACTGCTTAGAGATTGAGGCCTATATTGGGACAAGATTAGGAGAGTTTAGCCTGACATTAAGGTTTTTGTGTCTTGCAGATAAAATGGTGGATAAATTCACAGACACTGACTTCCTGCCCAACTTCATGGACTTCATTGATAAATACAGGGAGCTGCCATGTCTCTGGCAAGTCCAATGCAGGGACTATTCAAACAATCAAAAGAGGGAGGCAGCGCTGGATAAACTGTTGGAGTTGGTGAAGCCTGTGTATCCCACGGCAGACATCAACTATTTAAAGGCCAAAATTGGTAGCCTGAGGAGCACATATAATAGAGAGTGCAAGAAGGTCCAGGATTCCCAGAGATTCGGAGTAGCAACAGATGACGTATATGTCCCTAGGCTGTGGTACTACGACAGATTGCGTTTTTTGTCCGACCAGACAGAACCCAGGCCATCACTATCAACACTTCCTTCAACACTTCCTTCCACATCAGCTGAGTCCAACCTGGGCCTTCCACCCAGGAAGAAGATGTGGAGGAGCCCAGCTTGACCCAGGTATAGCATTATATAACATATATAACATATAAAATTGAATGATGTTAACTAGATGTTATTGATCACTAATTTCTGATTTAACAAAGTGGTTTACATATCAATAGACAGTAGTAACCAAAAATGATTGGCACAAGAATGAAAAATGCTGGGGTCAGAATTATAGTCTTTTCTATTTGTTAACATTCAATTTGCAACAGTCATGAACTCAAAATTGTGTGTGATTGATGCCCAAAAACCAAAAACTATGTACCATTTTCATAAACAGGAAAGTCTCAGCCAGAAGGAGGCCGTGGCAAGCAGCCTGACTGAATCCCAGGTTCCTCCCCTCCGCCCTCCAACCAAAAGGACCAGGAAGGCAAAGAATCTTGAGGAGTCCGCGGCTGTTTTCCTCAAACAGGCTACTGCGGCACTTAACACGACCCCTGGTGTACACGAGGCATTTGGACTTGTCACTGCAAGCAAACTAGAAAACATGGAGGAGGGCCAACACACAATCTGTGAAGAACAAGTTTGGAAGGGGAACAAGGGGACGAGGGGCGAACTAACAACACACACTCACCTGTGTGATGGACCATACTCCTCCACCACTTCCAGCAATACCACCAACACCACAGCCACCCAACCCACCAAAGCAGCATGGAAGGAAGCGTGGAAGGAAGTGTTGAGAGTGATGGCCTGGGTTTGGTGTGGTCTGGCAAAAACCACAGCCTCGGGACATATATGTCATCTGCTGCTGCTCTCAATCTCTTGGAGTCCTGGACCGTATTGTGCTCCCTATTAAATGGACTCCTCAGGTTACCAATTTTGACAGTCAAATAATTGATGTCTGCCCTGGGGTACAAAGGCTTCCCCAATTCCAACTGTTTCTCCAGCATTGCCTTCCTCTTTATTTAGTTCTGCTCCCTATTCAATTTTAAATTCTGTTTTTGACAAATACTTGGCTATGTGTTTTACTTCAAAAAGGACAGTTTGTTCGTAAGTAGGCAGGTACATTTCAAAAATACAATGTCAAAATAACAAGGGACACCAACATAGTTGTATAGTTGAGGTTAAAAAATACAAGATAATATTGGTGTTGTGGTAACTTGACCCCCAAAACGAAAAAAAAAATTATGGAGATCCCTAGAAAAAAAAATTAAAAAAAATATTATTCTGGAGATCACGAGAAAAAATAAAAAAGATTACTCTGGAGATCACGAGTGGGAATGAGCCGAACACCCCCCTGTTTGGTTCGCACCAGAACTTGTGAACAGGCAAAAAATTTGTTTGAACACGCGAACGCCGTTAAAGTCTATGGGCACATGAACATGAATAATCAAAAGTGCTAATTTTAAAGGCTTATTTGCAAGTTATTGTCATAAAAAGTGTTTGGGGACCCGGGTCCTGCCCCAGGGGACATGGATCAATGCAAAAAAAAGCTTTAAAAACATCCGTTTTTTTGGGAGCAGTGATTTTAATAATGCTTAAAGTGAAACAATAAAAGTGTAATATCCCTTTAAATTTCGTACCTGGGGGGTGTCTATAGTATGCCTTTAAAGGGGTGCATGTTTCCTGTGTTTAGAACAGTCTGACAGCAAAATGACATTTCAAAGGAAAAAAAGTCATTTAAAACTACTCGCGGCTATTAATGAATTGCCGGTCCGACAATACACATAAAAGTTCATTGATAAAAACAGCACGGGAATTCCCCACAGGAGAACCCCGAACCAAAATTAAAAAAAAAATGATGTGGGGGTCCCCCTAAATTCCATACCAGGCCCTTCAGGTTTGGTATGGATATTAAGGGGAACCCCGGCCAAAAATTTTTTAAAAAATGGCGTGAGGTCCCCCCTTAAAATCTATACCAGACTTTTGAGGGGAACCCGCACCAAAATTTAAAAAAAAAAATGGCGTGGCGTCCCCCCAAAAATCCATACCAGACCCTTATCCGAGCATGCAACCTGGCAGGCTGCAGGAAAAGAGGGGGGACGAGAGAGCGCCCCCCTCCTGAACTGTACCAAGCCACATGCCCTCAACATTGGAAGGGGGGGTCACCGATTATGTAACCCCGCCCCCTTCTGACGTCACGGGGAATGCCACAGGGAAGTCCCCGTCAAGTCCCCGTGCATCAAAGGGGGGCGGTGTCACCGGGTGGCCCCACCCCCATTATTTAAGAACCGTCAGAAGAGGAGAAACATCACACAGCGGGGCCTCCCTTCATGCCATCATGGATGCGGAGCGGCCTGAAAAGAAGATGAAGACAAGAAGATGAAGAGAAGAAGATGAAGAGGAAAAGATGAAGAAAAAGATGAAGACAGAAGCGTCACACAGCGGGAGCCTCCCTCCATGCCATCATGGATGCGGATCGGCCCGAGGAGAAGAAGATAAGAAGACGCCGTGGAGGAGAAGCCGGACGAGAACACCGGAGGAAAAACCAGAAGAACCAGAAGAAGAAGAAGATGGAGGAAGAAACCGAAGGAAGATAGAAATAGAAGAAAGAAGATAAAAGAAAGAAGAAGCATTTAAATAAAGGAATTGTCAAAAACTGTCTCTTGTCATTTTTAACATTTTTGACAGTTTTTTTGTGAAATGGTAGGGGTACTTTCGTACCCCCTTACCATTTCACACAGGGGGAGGGCCGGGATCTGGGGGTCCCCTTGTTAAAGGGGGCTTCCAGATTCCGATAAGCCCCCCGCCCGCAGACCCCCACAACCACCGGGCAAGGGTTGTGGGGATGAGGCCCTTGTCCCCATCAACATGGGGACAAGGAGTTTTGGGGGGGCTACCCCAAAGCACCCGTCCCAATGTTGAGGGCATGTGGCCTAGATACAGTTCAGGAGGGGGGGCGCTCTCTCGTCCCCCCTCTTTTCCTGCGTGCTCAGATAAGGGTCTGGTATGGATTTTTGGGGGGCACCACGCTGTTTTTTTTTTTATTTTGGCGCGGGGTTCATCTTAAAATCCATACCAGACCTGAAGGGTCTGGTATAGATTTTAAGGGGGGACCCCACGCCATTTTTTTTTTAAATTTTGGCCGGGGTTCCCCTTAATATCCATAAGAGACCTGAAGGGCCTGGTATGGAATTTAGGGGGACTCCCACATCATTTTTTTTTAAATTTTGGTTCAGGGTTCCCCTGTGGGGAATTCCCATGCCGTTTTTATCAATGAACTTTTATGTGTATTGTCGGACCGGCAATTCATTAATAGCCGCGAGTAGTTTTAAATGACTTTTTTTCCTTTGAAATGTCATTTTGCTGTCAGACTGTTCTAAACATGGGAAACATGCGCCCCTTTACAGGCATACTATAGACACCTCCCAGGTACAAAATTTAAAGAGATATTACACTTTTATTGTTTCACTTTAAGCATTATTAAAATCACTGCTCCCGAAAATACGTCCATTTTTAAAACTTTTTTTTGCATTGATCCATGTCCCCTGGGTCAGGACCCAGGTCCCCAAACACTTTTTATGACAATACCATGCATATAAGCCTTTGAAATTAGTACTTTTGATTTCTCCCATAGCCTTTTAAAGGGTGTTCCGCGGCATTCGAATTTCCTGCGAACACCCCAAATTGTTCGCTGTTCGGCGAACTGGCAAACAGCTAATTTTCGAGTCGAACATCAGTTCGACTTGAACTCGAAGGTCATCCCTAATCACGAGAAAAAAACAACAAAAACAAATATTATTTAGGAGATCACTATAAAGAATAAAAAATCAGTTTGTCAGAACTCTGTGAATATCAGCAGCAAAGCAACTTCATTATTATAGCATTATTAAGAAGAAGAGAATGCACCGCATTTCTAGATTTCATAATTTGCTGCATAGTGAATGTGATACTTCTATTACGAACGCTAGTTTTACAAGACCGATCGCTTCTGGCTCATACTTGATTCCGAGCATGCGTTAACTTTTGTGCACAGACTTGTGTACACACGATCGGACTTCCCGACAACAAAGTTTTGTTGGCGGAAAATTTGAGAACCTATTAGCCAACATTTGTTGGAGGAAAGTCCGACAGCAAATGTTCGATGGAGCATACACACGGTGGAATTTCAGCCAACAAGCTCACATCCAACATTTCCCGTCGGAAAATCCGATCGTGTGTACACAGCATAGGTGGAAGCAATTAACTAAAACCACGTACACACAGTCGGATTTTCTGACGTGAAATGTTCGATGTGAGCCTGTTGTCGGAAAGTCCGACCGTGTGTATGCTCCATCGAACATTTGCTGTTCTGCACACAAATGTTTGAGAGCAGGTTCTCAAATTTTCTGACAACAAAACCTGTTTTCGGAAAGTCCGATCATGCGTACACAAGTCCGTTGCACAAAAGTTCACGCATGCTCTGAATCAAGCAGAAGGAGCCGCACTGGCTATTGAACTTCCTTTTTCTCGGCTCGTCGTACATGTTGTATGTCACTGCGTTCTCACGTTTGGAATTTTTGGCCAACATTTGTGTGACCGTGTATGCAAGGCAAGTTTGAGCCAACATCCTTCGGAAAAAAATCAATGGTTTTGTTGTCGGAAAATCCAATCGTGTGAACGGGGCATAAGTGTTTGGTATATATGATATGATAAGTGGTAATACCAATAAGGGTGTGCCAAAAGTGACTAAAACCTCTATTAAAACAATGTGAACACTGTATTGCGAATGTGCATATAAAAAGTGATCCAATTACTTTTAGACCCCTAAACAAAGGTCAATTGTGCATAAAATTGCATCTAAAGTGTTAAGAAAAGGTGCTCCAACTGTGTAACTAAATATTTTCAGCCATGATGGCTCACACGTTCAGCAAAATGTCAGACTGAGAGATCCATGGAGCCATTGTGCTTGCAGTTAAACCATCAAAAGGTCATTTGACCAACTGTTCACAACAATCCATATGATCCCGTCAGAGACCACAACTAAGCCTCAATGTTGAGATTGGTCGAACCGATGTGCATGTTGGGATATACCCCAGATAACAAATCACCAGAGTAGTGTCTTTAGGTGAGGCATAAATCCTTGGCACACCGATAAAAATTATTCTGTTGGCTTGTAATTTTAACATAAAAAATGTATAATTTTCAACATAAAAATAAATGTTAATTTACTTTGATATTTTAAGTACCTTACTTAATTTTCATTAGTTCTTAAAACACACCTTTTAAATTTACAAAAATAATGTATCATATTGAGTAATCTAGACAAAACATTTATGGCATGTGCATTTCCATATTCCAATTGACTTACATTTACTTAAAAAAAATATTTTTTTATTTGCCAAACGTGCAACGAGTTTTGATGCTGTATATTTTAAAGAGCTTGACATCTTTTGGAACTTAGAAAGCCTGCACAAGGCAGTTTTCATACTTTTGAGGCCAATCAGGAGAAAAGAGCGCCACCGATGACAAGAGTCACTACAAAGCCATGCAATGCCATTGAAAGGTAAAAGTGAACATTGAACAAATTATCGTTCGCATGCTTTAAATGTTGCTTAAAATACCATCCAAAATGTTTATTTTATTTGCAGATTAATATATTTATAATAAATGGACATGCATTTGTTGTATACACCTATTGGGACAATTCACTTGTGCGCACTCAAAGTTTGCGCTTACTGCATGCAGCAGAATCCAACCAAGACGCAGGGTGAGGGACCGCCAGCTGTTAATCCTAAAAACTATTTTGTGCCACAAAAATGCCGGTTTCAGCCGGTTTGGTTTTCGAGATATTGGAATTCAAATTCAGATTATGTAACATCAATCCCCGCCCACTTTGCACCCAATGTTGTTAAAATTTAAAAACAAAGATAGCATTTATTTGCACTGCATCTGTGCCATTTTGTGCTGCAAAAACTAACGTATGTGCTGGTTTGGTTTCAGAGGTATTGCTCATTATAGTTGATGAAACCTCTCCCACTTTGCACCACACGTTATTACATTTGAAAAAACAATTATGCAATTTGTTTGTGCTGCATTTGTGCTGATTTGTATCACAAAAACAAACTTTCTGTTTGTTCGGTTTTTGAGATAATGAACATTCAACGATAGATTATGTAACCTAAAGCCCCGCCCACTTTGCACTATGTTATTACATTTCAAAAACAAATATACAATATTTATGCTGCATTGGCAGGTAGTAGGTAGGTGTACATTCACGGGTCCAGCGGACTCGATGTCCGCCGGCAACCCACGATCGCAGTGTAGAGAGAGAACTCACTCTAGGCGTCTGTACCTGAATAACACCTTCCTTGCCAAGGGTGCTGGCTCGGTATGTAGAATGCATATACAGTGGGGAGAACAAGTATTTGATACACTGCTGATTTTGCAGGTTTTCCTACTTACAAAGCATGTAGAGGTCTGTAATTTTTATCATAGGTACTCTTCATTTGTGAGAGATGGAATCTAAAACAAAAATCCAGAAAATCACATTGTATGATTTTTAAGTAATTAATTTGCATTTTATTGCATGACATAAGTATTTGATACATCAAAAAAGCAGAACTTAATATTTGGTACAGAAACCTTTGTTTGCAATTACATAGATCATACGTTTTCTGTAGTTCTTAACAAGGTTTTCACACACTGCAGCAGGGATTTTGGCCCACTCCTCCATACAGACCTTCTCCAGATCCTTCAAGTTTCGGGCTGTCGCTGGGCAATACAGACTTTCAGCGCACTCCAAAGATTTTTTTATTGGGTTCAGGTCTGGAGACTGGCTAGGCCACTCCAGGACCTTGAGATGCTTCTTACAGAGCCACTCCTTAGTTGCCCTGGCTGTGTGTTTCAGGTCATTGTCATGCTGGAAGACCCAGCCACTACCCATCTTCAATGCTCTTACTGAAGGAAGGAGGTTGTTGGCCAAGATCTTGCGATACATGGCTCCATCCATCCTCCCCTCAATAAGGTGCACTCTTGATATTTGCTGGCTGTTGAGGAGTAATGAGCAAAGTGTAAAATATAGCTCCTTTGCTCTTTAGAGAGTGTAACATCCAAATCTCTTTCCCATTTCGAAAGGAATCTTGGGACAAAGTCTTTGGGGGATCTATTAATATTTTATATATCTCTGATACTCCATGTACAGAAGGCTCTTCCAAAAGACATAGATTTTCTAATGGTGTATTTAAGTGGTCTGATCTCTCCCCCCTGTTAAGGGAGTTTAGGAAATGTGTAAGCTGTTGCATCCGCCATGGATCCAGTGGCGGACAAAACAGCGATTGCATTTCCGACCTTGTCTTCAACCTTGATGCTTCAAGAAAATCCCCTAATCAAAATCTACCATGGCGCAAAATTTGCTTAAAACGGCTGTCTGTGTAGCCAGAGGGAAATAGTGGTTTTCCCAACACAGGATGAAGCCGAGTGATTTCCCCATCGAATCTTGAGAAAAAGTGGTTCTGTTGGATTACTTTTACGATTGCCCCTATCAAGGGGTGATATCTTAAAGTTCCGCTAAACTAAACTAAAACCATACCATAAATGAATGCATTTGTTTGCAAGTTTAGTTACTAGTCTAGATTACATGATATCGATATCAAAATTTTAGTTTGTTCAAAACATTACAAATAACCTAGAAATAATCAATCGATCGGCTAAGTTTAAACTCGACTGGTATATGTGAACTTTCTCACAGTCAGAAAATAAGGCCACGATTTATCAAATGTTATAATATAGCGAAATGATTTATATATAACAAATTAAACTTAAATCACGCTAAAAACAAAAATTTTATTTTTCTTTTTTTTTTCATCAACCTAATTGAAGATAGATCTTTGCATGTGAATGAGGGCATCAGCTTGCCCCCTGATTGGATCTTAATTTTCTTTTCTTTTTTTTTTTTTTAATTAAATTCTATATTTTATTTTTTTTCCAACAATTTTTATACATATAGAGAAACACACTTTAGTGACATGTGTATCACAGAGTATATCTTAACATAAATCAATTCTATTTTCATCTGATATATATATGGTTATTATCTTAAAAAAGAAACAATAAAAAAAGGAAAAAGAAAAGAAAGAAGGGGGTAATCCCCCCAATCTCTAATTTGTCCATTCTACCGTTCATGAATATTTTTCCCCCTTCGTGTCTCACTCATGCATGGGTAGAGTTTATCAAGGCAGGAAAAAAGAGAAGGGAAAGAAAGAAAAAGGAAGGAATTCAATTCTCTCTTCCCCCTCCCTGGCCAGCTCCCCCTCCACAAGCACACAGCCGTATTCCCTGGCACATACAAAAAGGGGACTATGGTTTCCATTTTAAATTAAATTTCTCATCTTTACCTTGGGTAATTGCAATACTTTTTTCCATAGCATATATATCATTTCGAAGTTGGCCTTCCTGTATCAGCGATTCATTAAATTTCCATGACCATGGTCTGTTGACCGACTTAACCAGCTGACGGTCTATAAACGCTGGAGCATGGTCTGACACCACTTGTATTCCGATTGAGGAGTTCACTACCACTGGTAGTAAAGATTGGGATACCTGTACATAGTCAATTTGAGAATAACTATCGTGTGGCACCGAATAGAAAGTATAATCACGCTCAACTGGATGCTGGACTCTCCAAATATCTACCAATCACACGGTTTAGAGGGCTTTTTTATCTGTCTAAGATATTAATATGATAGATGTGAGGCAGATTTAGAAACATCTAGTAATGGGTCCAGAACCACGTTCAGGTCTCCACTCCACAGTATCACTCCACCCTCCATGAAACCTTGTAGAGTATTAAGAATTCCGTCCAGACAACTCAACTAAGCTTGATTCGGTAAGTAAATAGACGCTAAGGTCGACCAGCTAAGTCACCGTTAAGAAAAAGATGGCGTCCTTCCCGATCGCTCATCTGATTGATACATGACCATGGGACCATCCTAGAGAGCAGGATACTCACCCCCCTTGTCTTAGATTCTGGGGCTGTACTGTGAAACACCTGTGGATACCGATCGTCCTTTAATTTCGGTATCTTCCTGGATTGAAATTGGGTTTCTTGTATAAATGCAACTTGTGTATGCATACGCCAGAGTTCACGTAGAACCATTGTAAGCTTCTCCGGTATGTTCAATCCATTAACATTTAAAGATAATTTGCGTATATTTGTCATACTGAGACCTGAGATCTATTACCTGTGAACCAACAGAGGGGGAGCAGGCAGGTGGGGGAGGGAAGAGAGAGAAGAACAAAAGAAAAAAAAAAACGATACACAGCAATTTAACTAATGGGGCTCTTGTTGAGCCTGCCCACCCCTGCGGTCCCCTCCCAGAATAGTCTAGGAAGGGAAAGCACTGGGAGGCAAAAAACCTTTGAAAGGGGAGGTAGAAATGCAACACCAAAGAGGGGATCGCTCGGATCATATAGCACAGATAACATATCTGACCATATTCTCCTAATAACCACAGCTTTGAGTGGATGTCAAGCAAATATTTCAACATGCAGAGACAGAAAGAGGGGGGAAAAAAGGGAAGGTTTTATATATACATATATATTTATGTATATATATGTGTATTCATACACAGTCCTGGAGTACTCAGGCTATCTTCATTTTCTGTATATGTGTATATATATATATATATATCATGTCATTATATGTTTGCTTTAGCTATGATTAAGCACCAGTGAGAGCGGTGTGAAACACGTTAGCAGTTTGCAATCTGTTTTTGTACGGACTGTATCTTCAATAAAGGAAACAACTATTTTTGGAGTGCGGCTATCCAGATCTTTATTTGCTTATATGCGATTGCAGTGTACAGAGGCAGAATGTAAACAAGGTGATTCCCCGTTCTGCCAGATGACATGTCAGAGATCTTCTGTTCCCAGTGATAAGGAACAGCTATCTCTGTCATGTCCCTGGTAGCCCATCCCCCTACAGTTTGAACACACCCAGGGAACACACTTAACCCCTTGAACGCCCCATAGTGTAAACCCCTTCCCTGCCAGTGTCATTTATACATTGATCAGTGCATTTTTATAGCACTGATCCATGTAATAATGTCACTGGTCCCCAAAAAGTGTCATTTGGGGTCAGATATGTCCGCCGCAATGTTGCAGTCCAGCTAAAAATCACAGATTGAGAAGAAATTAGGAGTGGGTGCGGCGCTGTTCTGGTTTTATGGCAAAGTATTATGACACTGTGATAACATATTAAAGTCACCTCCAATCCTGTATTCCTTGGGAGATGACGCACGATAATGGTCCAGCCACGCCCTACGCATTTCATCATTGGATGTCTATGGGAGCCCCTTGCTGCATCTCCCACCCTTATATAGTGTGCGGTGTTCATACTGCACTTGTGCACTTAGATTGCTGGCGGCCATTTTGCCTGTGATTATTGCAGACCGGAGTCTGTGCTTATTCCCTATCTGCTGCGGTTATACAAGTTTGTTATCACTTTGTGTTCGAATTAGTGACACCGCAGACTTATTCCTGATATCCGGACAGACATCATAATTAATAGGTTCATGGAAAAAGGGTACAAAAGGAAAGATCTAATAATATTAAAGGAAAAAGTGAAGAACATGGATAGGAAAGCGTTAATAGAAGGAACACTGAACCATCACAGAAAAGAAAAGCATAAGAATCTGGACCTGGCATTCTTAACAGGATATAATAGACAATATAAGACCATGGAATCCATAATAGAAAAACATTGGCCTATTCTGCAATCAGATAAAGTTTTAAATCCTGTATTACCGAAAAGACCCATCTTCATTTACAGAAAAGCCCCAACTCTCAGAAATAAGTTAGTACATAATGCTCTTGACCCTCCAAAACAGATCAAAACAGCAAATAACGTAAAAGGATTTTACAAATGTGGGAAGTGCTTACCATGTAGGGTCAGCAAGAAAACAAATAAGAAAATAACAAAATTTAGGTCAACATCCAATGGAAGGGAATATAACATCAAGGAACTAATAACCTGCAATAACACCCATGTTACCTATATATTAGAGTGCCCGTGCCATAAACAGTACGTTGGAAGAACAACTAGAAATGTAAGAATTAGAGAACACATTACGAACATAAAAAATGGATTCAACAAACACACTGTCTCTAGGCACTTCAGAGACTATCACAACAAAGATCCAACCTGCATGGTCTTTTACGCTATTGATAAAATAAAGGGGCAATGGAGAGGCGACAGTAAAAGAATTAAGATTTTGCAAAATGAAACTAAGTGGATTTTCCAGCTAGACACCCTCCAACCACTGGGAATGAACATTGATGTAGACCTAAATTGTTTTCTTAACAATTTCTAGCACTAGGAGTATGCTAGGTAAACATTATATTTGTTTCTGAGATAAATAATAATAATTTTCCAAGATAAAGATCAATTTCGTTGGGGACTTTACAACAATATTCCATTTGACCCATATAATAGTTTCCAGCACACAATAAAAATATAATACACCAAATGTTGGGAATAATATTTAAAAAATGTTTTTGGGTCTTACTAATATATTACATTTAGCTGGCATAAAGGGGTCCATTACATCTTATCGAATTTAACATATGCCTCCAATTTTTGATCTACACATGGATTGACATGTTTCCATTCCATATATTAATTTTAGTAGACCATAAGATTGAAATGTCGTTAAAAAATCTTTTTAGGGGTTATGAATATATCACATTCGACCCATGTAAAGAAATGGAGTATATCTTATCAACTCCATATAATAACTGCAGTAGATTGTAAGGTCGAATATAGTAATGTCATTACAAAAATCCTTTTTTGGGAGTTTACGAATATATTATATTCGACCCAAGGAATGAAATGCAGTACATCGTATTGACACTCAATATATGTCTTAGGTTTCAATTTACACATTATTATGCTTTACCCTTATAACCTTTCCTTACTAATAGTATACCCTAAAAAACCACATAAATCCTAGCATCATCAGATAATTCTGTGAATACTCCTATTGGAATATAAATAATAAGGTGTAATATGCCATCGGGACTACGTCTGACGGCTTTAACTACATATTACATTCGACCCAATTTGCCATATGCCATCGGAACTACATCTGACGGCTTTAACTACATATTACATTTGACCCAATTTCTCAACAAACTGATTAATATCTGGCCTTGAGTATGTACCCTTTGTGTAAGGGTTTACACATATACATCTTCTATGTACCAGGACACCCTGGCAAAAAAATACCGGGTAATGCCCGCTTAATGCCCAAGGACATAACTCCAGCATGACTTCAGCATGACTTTTTTGCCTATTACTTTTTTGCCTATGTCGAATTTGAAAGAAAAGTGCCAATACTGGCTGATCCTATTACATCCAAACTAGGTAAAATAACCTTTTTTCTATCATCATTTAATGAAAAGTTTATGCAACACCTCCTTTCTTCCCTGTATGGAATCTATATGGATTCAGTACTTCCCAATTACAGTATTAATCCCCTATTAGAATTAATTTAATTATTCTTATATCATATGTTGCAAATAACAATAGTATACACTCCAGGTATAAATAATTGCAATAACTCATCTCTCAACAATATAAAAATATTTAATAATCAAGGTTTTGTGTGATTGAGGAAATTCTTTTAATCTGACATGATTTTAGCTATATGTTTTTAATTTATTTTAATTATTTTTTTTTATATATATATATATTTTTACTTTCTTATATTATTGTGTATAACCGTTAAGACAACAGACCCTGGTTGTGGTATGCAGGATTTCATTTAAATCTGCCTTGCACAAATAAGTGTATCATGATTAACTAATGCACTAAACGAGCGGTGGCACCAATTCCGGATATCAAGAATAAGTCTGCGGTGTCACTAATTCGAACACAAAGTGAGAACAAACTTGTATAACCGCAGCAGATAGGGAAAAGGCACAGACTCAGGTCTGCAATAATCACAGGCAAAATGGCCGCCAGCAATCTAAGTGGACAAGTGCAGTATGAACACCGCACACTATATAAGGGTGGGAGATGCAGCAAGGGGCATGCTCCCGTAGATGTCCAATGACGAAACGCGTAGGGCGTGGCCTGACCAACGTCATGCATCATCTCCCAAGGAATACAGGATTGTTTGACGGTTTAAACTCAGATCTTTTATGCTTAAATTGAACTTTTACAATGTGAGTACCATTTTGTTACTTTTGGAATAAAGGTTTTAAACGGTTTTACGCTATGGGCACCTCTTCTCTTTTATGTTAACATAACACGATCCGGGATTGCCAGGAACTGCTGCACAGTGGCATAGACTGTGACTGCGCAATACCCCTGCAGGGGTGAAAGTATCCGGTGAGTGTTTGCACAGTAAGAGCACGAATATCAAGCACTGTCATTAATGAACACTGGAATAAGAAGATTGCATTGAATAATATTGTTTACCAAGAGGAACAAGCTTTCAAGCACAACTATCACCTGCACACTATAATTAAGACTATTCAAAGCAAAATTGTTTTTTCTGATTAGCACTTGTTATTTTGAGAACAAGTCACTTTACCATTGACTGGATTTCCCCCCCTTTCCCTTCTATTTCCCTCCCCCCCTTCCTTTTTCCTTCCCACTCACCTTAGCACTTCAAATCAATGCATGGTATGAATACATGGGCATATTTTGCTATAACAGCACCACAAGGTAAACAATGAGTTGCATAGGATCAGCCACTGTCTGAAGCAAATTACATACACATCATTTTCTATTTTTATGCAAAATCACTTTTAATTGTTACTCCTTTTTTGGGATAAAGTTTTTCAAGAATTTTTATCAACCAACATTTTCATACTTTCACTCACCTATCAGAGGTGACTTTAATATGTTAGCACAGTGTCATAACACTTTGCCATAAAACCAAAACAGCGCCGCACCCACACCTAATTACTTCTCAGTTCAGCTTTTTCCACTTCGGTGGTGATTACATTTGTAGAGGCAGCAGTTCTGAACCACTTTTTTACCTACCCCCATTGCAAGGATTCATCATTATTTTCCTAAAAATCACAGATTGCCGCCATTACCAGTAAAAACAATCAAAAATAAATAAAAGTGCCTAAACCCATCCCATAGATTATACACGCAACTTTTGCACAAACCAATCAATATACGCCTAAACTGATGAATACATTTGTTTTTTTTGGATGTGTATTATATCAGTAAGTTAAAAAAATGTTTTTTTTTTCAAAATTGTCTGTCTTTTTTTTTGTTTATAGCACAAAAAAACAAAAACAAAGAGGTTATCAAATACCACCAAAAGAAAGCTCTATTTTTGGGAAAGAAAAGGACGTCAATTTTGTTTGGGTACAGCATTGCACGTCAGCGCAATTGTCAGTTAAAGCGACATATCGCAAAAAAATGGCCTGGTCATTAAGGGGGCAAATCTTTCCGGGGCTTGAATGTTTAAAGTGCAAATTACTTTCCTAAAAGGCTTAAAAAAAGTTAATACATTCTGTATTCTATGTTCTTTACAGATATACTGTATATACGTATGTGTGTTTTAATTTGATTTGTTAGCTGAGAAAGAGGCATTTCGTTTTCTTTTTATATTTTTTAAATGTTTACATTTACATTTGATGCTACTTTAATAACACTTTATAAATAATAAATGTTAATTTGTTTTGAAAGCCTGTTTCATGAGACTATTCCTTTTTTTAAAAACATATTATTGTATTATTTTTATATAAAAACCTTCAAACATATATCAAATATATTTGGAAAATAAGTTTTACCAACTTAATAAAAATGAGTACGTTACAAGTTAACCCACTTGCCGACCGGCTCCTGTACAAATATACATCGGCATTTTAAAGATGGATATCTCGGTACGGCAGCAGCTGCTGCCATAACCGAGATATCCATCTTTTCAGTGAGCAGTCCTGTTAACGATAATGGTGGTCTCTGTGGCGGATTTTCTGCGAGATCACCGTTATCGGCGGCGGGAGAGGGGCCCCCCTTCCCGCTGATCTCCGGCGCGCTCCGTTGCTTACCGGAGCCGTCGGCAGCGGCGGAGGCGATCGGGACCTGTCCGTGGCTGGGTATGGAGATGAGGGGAAGATGGCCCCCACCCGTCTCCATACCATAGCAGGACAGAAGCGACGTCAAAACGTCACTTCCGCCCATATGTCTTAAAGGCATATTTTTTTGTTGTCATTTTTTCAAATGACAATTTTTTTTTATTTTATTGCATTTAAGTCCAAGTATGAGATCTGAGGACTTTTTGACCCCAGATCTCATATTTAAGAGGACCTGTCATGCTTTTTTCTATTACAAGGGATGTTTACATTCCTTGCAATAGGAATAAAAATGACCCAATTTTAAAAAAAAAAAAAAAAACACTGTAAAAATAAATTAAATCACGTAAAATAAATAAGAAAAAAAAAAATTAAAGCTCCCCGTCCCGACGAGCTTGCGTGCAGAAGCGAACGCATACGTGTGTAGCGCCCACATATGAAAACATGTGAGGTATCGCCACGATTGTTAGAGCAAGAGCAATAATTCTAGGCCTAGACCTCCTCAGTAACTCAAAACATGCAACCTGTATAATTTTTTTAAACGTCGCCTATGGAGATTTTTAAGGGTAAAAGTTTGACGCCATTCCACGAGCGGGCGCAATTTTGAAGCGAGACATGTTGAGTATCAATTTACTCGGCATAACATTATCTTTCACAATATAAAAAAATTTGGGCTAACTTTACTGTTGTCTTTTTTTTATGAAAAAAAGTGAAATTTTTCCAAAAAAAAGTGCGCAGCACAGTGGTGTAGCTGTTAGCACTTTTACCTAGCAGCAAAAGGGTTGCTGGTTCAAATCCCGAACACTGACACTACCTACCTGGAGTTTGCATGTTCTACACTGCACCTGCGTAGGTTTCCTCCCACACTCGAAAGACATCCTACTAGGGTAATTGGCTCCTGTGTAAATTGGCTCTAGTATGTGTATGTATGCATGTGAGTTAAGGATCTTAGATTGAAAGCTCCTTGAGGGCAGGGAGTCATCTGAATGTACAATGTATATATAAATTGACTGTGCTATATAAGTACTTGAAATAAGTATGTATGTGTTCTTAACTTAAACTTTTCTATAAACTGGAAAAATTGAGTTGGCTTTACTTGAACCTATAGTCTATAAACTGGAAAAATTGAGTTGGCTTTACTTGATGGTCTATGGTCTATAAACTAGAAAAATGGAGTTGGCTTTACTTAAACCTATGGTCTATAAACTGGAAAATTTGAGTTGGCTTTACTTAAAACTATAGTTCCAGACAAGTTAAGGTATGTATTCCTAACTTAAAACACTATGGTCTATAAACTGAAAAAAATTAAGTTGGCTTTACTTAAAACAACAAAGTTTAAGACATGAAAAGTCTAATCAGTCAGACAAAAATAAGTTTAGTTGACAGTACTTAAAAAGCTGATGCAAATAGTTGCCTCAATTTTTTTGAGTAGACCCAGCACAATATTTTTTACAGTGCAGTGAAGATAAAAATTAAAATAAAAGCAAATATAAATGGACCAGGTAGGGGGATATTAGGTACATAGTGGACCAGAGCCGAGACCAGGAGACCCGGATGTATTCACTGTGACCTATGATAAATGCTTGAGGGTCCTTGCTCAGGCTGTCAAACTCTGGTTAGTTGGATGCTGCTGACTAGTGAGGGTGCAGGCTGAGGAAAGGTCCATCCAGATCCAAAGCATGCTGCAAAACAGAAAAAGGTAGCCTGCCACACAACATATATATAGAGTGAAGAAGTCAGGATTTTTCAGGCTTCATGATGATTTTCGCAAATGTTTATCAAAACAATGTTTTTGCTAAAAATATACTAAAATCATCATTAAAAGACAAAAGCACAGCAAAACTTACAACATTATTCTTAAATTCCTACTACATATAAAATCTAAAACTGTATTGAGTAAAAAAAATACTAAATATTTGTAAATTTTAAATTGCACCTTTTTTGTGAAACAGTGAAAATCAATGGTATGCAAAACTGTGAATAAGGCCTTACTATGTTTCTTTTTTTTCCAGTTTTACTTTAACAATTTTTTTTGGGGGGGTAGGGGGGTGCTTTGGTGAAACACCAAGGGGTTATTTTCTGAGCTATAGAGTCCTCATCAGCAACGCTGCAGGAAGAGGGCGCCAGGGGATTGGTGAATAAGGAAACAGTACAGGGGCGGTTGGAGCAGCAGGGAAGATCTGTTTAGACAAGTAAATACCACTGTGGGGTAGCAATAGGAGATCAGTGCTGTGAGGGATCATTTGGATTACCCCCAGTATGCAGTGTGTGACAGGATGCATTGGGTCCCCCTTTCTTTTGGAGCCCATGTGTCCCACACACACTTGCACACTGGATGATATTCCACTGGTCATGGCCCTGTTAAACATATATCAATGTCAAACATTTTTTTTTCAAAAAGCCCCATTTGGTAAGAAGCAGTGATCTTTTAATTGCTTAAAGTTAAAAAATTAGAATACACAATTTCCTTAACGACTTAAGGAGCAAGCCTATTTCTGAACTTGTTGCTTACAAATTAAATTCAGTATTTTTGGGGCGTGTCTGAGCACGTATGTAGCCGGACGTGTCTTGCATATCCTCCGCCGATTATCCGTTAGAGA
This sequence comes from Aquarana catesbeiana, assembly GCF_042186555.1. Classification (NCBI taxonomy): domain Eukaryota; kingdom Metazoa; phylum Chordata; class Amphibia; order Anura; family Ranidae; genus Aquarana; species Aquarana catesbeiana. The sequence continues at coordinate 92,368,008 of NC_133334.1, read as the reverse complement.
ATCCTGAGGGCAGCAAAATATCTGTCCGGTTCATCCCCACACCACTACAGGAGCCCTCCCACTAGCTTGGTCCACCAAGCGAGGGGTCCTGTATGGATGTCGACTGCATCCAAATGGCTCCAGAAGACTTGAACCATGGACCTCATGGGGCAAGATGGCACCGGTTAGCAACGGACACCTAAAAAACAATATAAAGCTGCGGCACAAAAACTGTTCTCTAAGGCTTTACCCAAAGACCTCAAACCTCCGCCCTTAACCCCCGAGGATTCTTCTGGAGGAGTTTTTGAGGCTGATGATATGGTCCCCCTTGAGGATGGCATCGGATCAGGGCTGAAATGAGACGCAGTAAGTACTCCTGCTGATGCCTGTGCACAGCCATCAGGGCCTACAGAAATAATGGAGGATTCTGAGACAACTCTTAGAGATATTCTTTCGGCAGTTACAGCCAGCAATGCATCCATTGCTGCCCTTGCTGATGAGCTTAAGGGTGTAAAAACAAAAATCACATTCTATAAGGCAGGACATGCAAAAACATGCAAGAGCATCATCTCTGGAGGGATGGGTTAGCTCGGTGGAGGATGACATTATACCATTACAGCGTGACCTCAGCTTTAATATCCAGCTTACAACCCAACATTCTGCCCGCTTAGACAATCTAGAAAACAGGCTAAGACGGAACAATGTCCATGCCATTGGTATACCTGAAAGGGAGGAGGGAAAAACACTGTCAAGTTTATTGAGAACTGGTTGCTTTCTACATCTGGCAATGATGCTTTCTCTGCAATGTTCTCCGTGGAGCAAGCTCATAGGATGCCAGCGTGCCCATTACTGCCTGAGGCAAACCAGCATCCCTTTCACTTCAAGCTCCTCAATTTTAAGGATTGGGATGTTATCCTCTCCAAAGCACACACCATGACTGGAACTCTGGCCATTGATAACTCCAAAATATCCTTATTTTCAGACTTTTCAGCTGAGTTACAAAAACAAAGAGCACAATTCAATGATGTGAAAAGATGACTGCGATCTCTGGAGTTGAAATATACCATGCTTTACCGAGCCCGGCTCCGTATGAAAGCAAAATGTGAGGTGCATTTCTTTGAGAAGCCTGCACTTGTGATGCAGTGGCTGGATAAAGAGGAGAGATCCCTAAGGAGAGATATCTGAGGAAAGGTCCCTTGTTACCTGACTCCTATCGACCCATCTCCCTTCTTATGTTTGATGTAAAACTTTTGGCTAGGGTGTTGGCAAACAGATTAGCCAAAATTGTTCAAAAGTTGGTTCATAGGGATCGATCAGGATTTATCCCAATGAGATCCACAACACAAAATATCCGTAGGTTGTATCTAAATTTGCAAAAATTGGTAGATAATCCAGGTAAGAGCCATATTTTCACTAGATGCTGCAAAGGCCTTTGATAGTGTGGAGTGGCCTTATTTATGGGAGGTGCTTTCACGTTTTGGCCTAGGTCCTGTTTTAATTAACTGGATCAAACTCTTATACCCAGACCCATCAGCTAAGTTAGGAAACATGGGGAGTTGTCAGAATCCTTTCCGTTACATAGGAGCACACGGCAAAGGTGTCCATTGTCGCCCCTGCTGTTTACCTTAGAGCCAATGGCCATCCACGTCTGTGCTTCTAAATCCATTACAGGATTCTTGAGAGGTCCATGGGAAGATGTAATAGATTTGTATGCAGACGACACTCTGATCTATTTGGGGGATACTCAACAGTCTTTACAGCACATTATGTCATTAATTACTAACTTTGGGGCATTGTCAGGATTCTCCATAAATTGGAACAAATCAGTCCTTATGCCTTTAGATCTAATATCTGTCCCCTTACCAGGCTGTACATACACCATTCAAATAGTCTCCTCATTTAGTAGACACACCTGACCGGATGCAATACCTCGATTTGAATCTAGAGCTATTACTTGACAAGTTCAGATCTAAATGAGCAGTATGGACCAAGCTCCAATTGTCGGTGTTGGGCAGAGTGAATCTTATTAAAATGGTGACTAAAATAAATAATAATTAGTTAGCAATCCTCCTGTGAAATATATAGACACTTAATGAGTAAAAATGCCCAAATATATCATCCACTGATTATGTGACAAAAAAAATTCCTCTATAGTGACATAACGGAACCTTATAAGTAAGCTCAGATGTATAGCAGTGAGTTAAATAATAAGTAAGTCTAAATATATAGCAGCGGGGTTGGGATTCCAACTTTGAGCAGACTTCCACGATATGTAAAAAAAAGACATACAAAGGTGTATATTACAGGCCTATAATACACTGCTAAGCGCCACAGAAAACAACCACTATTCAAAAGTAGCCAACATAGGTAATGACATAATAAAAGTACACAAAACCTCCCAAAAACACCCAAATGGTTTGTGAAAATAAGGGTGTGGAGACTAAGCTGCAGTTTAAAACAATAAAATACACACAATAGTATATAAAACGTATGGACAGTAAATGTGAAGTCATATACTAAAAAACAATGCTAGTGTTAAGCAAATGTAAACATATAGATAATGTGTGGCCAGCTTCACACAGAGAAGTCCTTAGGAACAGTGAAGCAAAAGCAATGGTTCAGAGAGTGTTCAAAGTAAATCCTATAGAGTGTCACAGTGTGCACCTTCCACCGATCAATCCAATTCCACCATGCGAGAACACACTCCCCTCAGGGGGTCAAACTCACCAGAGCTAAAATATAAAAAAGCCTCCAAGGGAAGAAAATCTCTGAGCCAAACTGATATCAACACTTTTCCAGGAGATAAGTAGATGGTAGGGCTCCAAGAAGGATCATAAACAAAAGAAAAGCACACATAGCATAATCCCGTTTATTATTAATAAAAACCCATCACATCACACAACCCATCACATCACACATCCCCCATCAATATATACGTACTAGACATAAGCAATCATGGAGCATAAAGAGTGAAATCACCGTGCACTGCACCGTAGGGATGTCCGGTAGTTCCGTCTAGGAAATCAAGGAGCGATAGAAACCACTTCCTCGTTCCGGATCCTCCAGCGGTGGAGCGCACGCGTCACTTCCGGCATCATGTAGGTCATGCCTGACACGTTTCGTCATATCCTGACTTCAACAGAGGGTGTGAAGGCACCCTCTGAAGGCACGCCCTCTGTTGAAGTCAGGATATGACGAAACGTGTCAGGGCATGACCTACATGACGCTGGAAGTGATGCGTGCGCTCCACAGCTGTTGGACCTGGAACGAGGAAGTGGTTTCCATCGCTCCTTGATTTCCTAGACGGAACTACCGGACGTCCCTACGGTGCAGTCCACGGTGATTTCACTCTCTATGCTCTATGATTGCTTATGTCTAGTACGTATATATTGATGGGGGATGTGTGATGTGATGGGTTTTTATTAATAATAAACGGGATTACGCTATGTGCGCTTTTCTTTTGTTTATGATCCTTCTTGGAGCCCTACCATCTACTTATCTCCTGGAAAATTGTTGATATCAGTTTGGCTCAGAGATTTTCTTCCCTTGGAGGCTTTTTTATATTTTAGCTCTGGTGAGTTTGACCCCCTGAGGGGAGTGTGTTCACGCATGGTGGAATTGGATTGATCGGTGGAAGATGCATGCTGTGACACTCTATAGGATCTACTTTGAACACTCTCTGAACCACTGCTTTTGCTTCACTGTTCCTAAGGACTTTTCTGTGTGAAGTTGGCCACACATTATCTATATGTTTACATTTGCTCAACACTAGCGCTGTTATTTAGTATATGACTATCACATTTACTGTCCATACGTTTTATATACTATTGTGTGTATGTAAAAAAAACAGCAAGAAACAAAACCATTGCGCAGAGATCATACCAGAGTAATTTTAGATAAAATAGTGGTGATCTCACTCACATATCCCCATTGGAATGATCGCATAAGAAAAAATGATCAGCTGCATTCAGCTACGCGCTGGAGACTCCTCATCCACCACCAGTGCACACACACAGACACTGCTGGAAACGTCACAGGCTCCTCCTCCCGACGCGTGGCGTCACCAGACACGTGACTTTTTCAAGGGTGCTCATGTGACAGACCTAAGCGATACTTATAGTGTGTGTACTAGTTGCCACGGTAACCCCGGGAGTCAATGCATCATCATACCATTTAAGCGATCTTTAATTCCTCACAATACATAGTATATTTAAAAGTTCCTTTATAATAGCATACACAATAAAATAACATTTTGATTCCCTAAAAAACTAACATTAGACATACTTACTACTAAGTTTAAAATTCTCTTAAATGAAAATAAAAACCGGGATAATCTTTTCTAACATAATTATTAACTGAACATCTAAAGTGTAAACAGATATATATAGAGCTCCCTCATCAGGGCATGGTGAAAATTACACCCCACCATACATATTTAAAATAAAAAGACAAGCATCAAGAAGAACAATGGTTCTTTTATAAAAAAGTACTGAACAATAAAACTAAAATTAAAATTTGTAGCATAAGAATAAAAATGTATAGAATAACGTTTAAAAATCCTATATGAAACAATTAAGATCAAAATCTATGTTTAAACTCATCGGCGTGAGTGTACACATTAAATATCCATTTGGATTCTTGTTTGCTTAGTTCCCTCACTTTATTGCTACCCCGCCAATGGGGTCTATATTTATCGATTGCCCAAAATTTTAGTAATGCTGAGTTTTTATCATGACATAAGGAGAAACGGCGTGAGACACTATGCTTTGGAAAGCCTTTTATAATGTTTTGTATGTGCTCCTTGATGCGTTTCCACATCGGTCTTTTAGCTCTGCCCACATACTGTAATGAGCACGGGCATTGCAATACATACACCACCCCCTCAGATCTGCATGCCATAAAATCTTTGATCTGATATTCTATGTTGTTACTAGTGGATTTAAAATTGGTGCATTTTGGCCATTTTGTTTAGTGTTCTTGCATGCATAGCACCGCTTACAAGGATAAAAACATTTCCTCTGGAAAAAAGACAATTCTTGTGATTTTTTTGGGGGGTCCAAGACATTTTTGGCTATTATGTCTCTCAGCGTGGGTGTCCTCCTGTAAACAAATTGTGTTTTTTCTGGTAATATGTTTCATAGTTATTGATCAGCTAAAAGGAGTGGCCAATGTTTTTTTAAAAATTAGTTCAATCTGTCGATGCTGAATATTATAATCCATAACCATCGGAATACCTTGATATTGTGTTTGTTCCTTTGGTTTATCTTGAATTAATCCATCCCTTGTAATATCAGAAACCTCTTTAATTTTTTCCTCTATAAATTGCTTGTTATAACCCTTTTGGACAAACTTTTCCCTAACAGCACTGGCCTGTTCCAAAAAGGTGCTTGTCTCTGTGCAGTTTCTTCTCAAGCGAATCAGTTGTCCTTTTGGGATATTTATAAGCCAGGGGTCAAAATGACAGCTGTCCACAGGTATAAAGCTGTTCCTTTCGACTGGTTTGAAAAAGGTTTTTGTTGAAATTCCATTAGTAGTCAATTCTATATATAGATCCAGAAAATGTAGGGATTTATTGCTCAGTTCATAGGTCAGCTTTATGTTTTTTTCATCTCTATTTAATTTTTCCAAAAATTCTAGAAGGGGTTTCTCTTCTCCATTCCACAGCATTATGCAGTCATCTGTAAATCTTCTGTACATTATAAGCTGTGGGGGAGTATTAAGATATACTGCTTTCTCCTCCCATTGGACCATATATATGTTTGCTACGCTCGGAGCGTATTTAGCCCCCATACCTATGCCATTTAGCTGCCTATAAAAATCAGAATTGAACCAAAAATAATTGTGCTCTAAACCAAATGCCAGACATCTTAAAATAAACCTCTTTTGCTTAGAAATTAAGTTGCTGTATTTATTCATAGCCCATTTAGATGCTGCAATAGCATCCTCATGGCCTATGTTCGTGTATAATGATGATACGTCTGCTGTAATCAACACATACATTTGGTCTGGCTGAATCACAATTTTGTTTAATTCCTGAATTAAGTGTTTGGTGCCCCTTAGGTAGGCTGGTGTTAATGAGGCTAGTGGTTGTAGAAAATTGTCCACATATTCTCCTAATCTTGAATTAATAGATTGAATGCCATTTATAATAGGACGTCCAGGAGGTTTTGCTTGGTTTTTGTAAAGTTTAGGCACTGTATAAATAATAGGTACCCCACACGTATTGGGAACAAGATATTTTTCTTCCTTCTTGGTGAGTATGTTTTTCATACTTCCTTTCTTGATTAACTCCTGTAGTTCAATTTTATAATCTCTGGTGGTATTCCCTTTCAGTTTTGTATAGGTATTTGTGTCATTCAATTGTTCTTGGAGTTCATTATTGTAATATTCTCTTGATAAAACCACAATTGCTCCTCCTTTATCGGCCGGTCTTACCACCACTTTTTTGTTTTTTTCCAATTCTTTTATTCCATTTCTAATAACCTGCGGATCCTTCAATGGGACCGTATGCAGAACAATTACATTTACAATTATAATAATTAATCAATAATAAACCAATACTACAATGGATTTGAATGGCCGGGGCCCTTTATTATTGGTATTATAATTTATTTACCAACTTATAACAATAATAAACATGTCCATTTTCTTTAAAACATAACACTCATTTATTTATACTGTAAACCATCACTATAACTCAGCCATGACAGCTCGAGTTAATACCAAGACATGTTAAACAGTTCCATAACTGTCCCTTTTCTTGAGAAAAGGACCAAACCACATAACAAGGGCCTCGACGATGGGAGGGAGGGTGGGATGCTTCTTCTTCTCAGCTGATCCTCCGCTGTCTATTGTTCCTACGCAGTATTAATTCCTTATATAAGGGTTAGCTCGTGCCACCTTAACATGTGACCTGCCTTTTTAGCCAATAATATTTAAAATATTTATTTAAAAAATTTACTAAATAACTGTCATTTTTTTACATGTAGTCTGCCCCGGCCCCATAGGTGGGCGGAGCACATTATTTTGCTCCTCCCTTTTCCATGGGACCGTATGCAGAACAATTACATTTACAATTATAATAATTAATCAATAATAAACCAATGCTACAATGGATTTGAATGGCCGGGGCCCTTTATTATTGGTATTATAATTTATTTACCAACTTATAACAATAATAAACATGTCCATTTTCTTTAAAACATAACACTCATTTATTTATACTGTAAACCATCACTATAACTCAGCCATGACAGCTCGAGTTAATACCAAGACATGTTAAACAGTTCCATAACTGTCCCATACGCCAGGCTTATCAAAGATGAGCCTGGCACCCCACCTGCCCCACGGCCAATTCAATACAGTTTTGAATACCTACATTAAAAACATCCAAAGCGATATCTGACAAATGAACAGCGTCAGACCTATAAAAACCAACCAGACCTCCTTCCAGATCAATATGTCGGTAAGACAAACCATTGACGTAAGGCATAAATTTAGCCATTGGATATAATAGATGGGGAAATGGCGCTACCCTATATGTGTCTTATAATGATTACCTATGTCATAAAATGAACGAGGATATTACTATCCCAATGTTTATACCACACTGTACTTAATTCCATAAAAGTGCATTAGGTTTGTAAAAATAATAATACTGAGTGATAATGATGTCCAGTGTCTAAACTGTGACAATATGTCCCTTTGGCAGACGCCCTTAATGTGTGGTAATGTGTAACATCCAGAGACAAAATCCCTTTAAAAAGAATATCACTAGCGGTGCAAACTCAAGCAGGTCTCAATGTGTACATACATTATATACAGTACAAGAATTAGTGTTTCAAGGTGGAATGTTTGTGGAGTGCCACCACTTACTACACCTATATATTCGAAACCTGTACCCTGCATGGGCTAATTGTGATTAGAGCATAGAAAAGATTATATGTATCTCAAACCGTATGTGCTGTGACCTGTTTAAAATAGAATATACATATATCAAAACTGCATTTGCAACTATATAATCTTATAAGATATGAGAAAACCAATACTCATGACGCCATTGCCATTACGCAAAACATACACCCGGAAGTGTTGTGGTTGTACACCCGGGACTGAGAGGGAGTAACCATTAGGAGTGGTATGCATAGAAGGGATGCAATTGAACTGCTGGAACTCATTTTGGAACCCCATTGAGAGATTCTAACATGTGAATTCTCCTTGATGCAAGGTGTGGCACCATTGATTGAAAACACATTGATCTACTGAGGAAATACGGAGGAGCCCATCCCTGGACAAAGCCTGCTGGAGACCCCACACCGAGCCATTGGGATACACCCACGGATAACCGGAGGCAACCAGGAAATACACAGGAATCTTCACTCTAGAAACCCACTCTATGCCTGCTACCCCTGCAGGGGTGACCACTTCTGGTGAGTGGGGATCACATTGGGGGGGAGCACCTGGAGTCACCAATTTTTCTTGTCTCTGAAGAGCACAGAAGTCACCGTTGACATATTCACCCACTTTTTTAAAAAAAGTTTGGACTGCACACAGTCGGGACGCTTTATAATTTACTTATTATTTTTTATTTATTTTTGATCTATTGGACTCTGTTCATAGTTTTTTTATAGCTCTCTTGTCACAATTATATAGTTGCAAATGCAGTTTTGATATATGTATATTCTATTTTAAACAGGTCACAGCACATACGGTTTGAGATACATATAATCTTTTCTATGCTCTAATCACAATTAGCCCATGCAGGGTACAGGTTTCGAATATATAGGTGTAGTAAGTGGTGGCACTCCACAAACATTCCACCTTGAAACACTAATTCTTGTACTGTATATAATGTATGTACACATTGAGACCTGCTTGAGTTTGCACCGCTAGTGATATTCTTTTTAAAGGGATTTTGTCTCTGGATGTTACACATTACCACACATTAAGGGCGTCTGCCAAAGGGACATATTGTCACAGTTTAGACACTGGACATCATTATCACTCAGTATTATTATTTTTACAAACCTAATGCACTTTTATGGAATTAAGTACAGTGTGGTATAAACATTGGGATAGTAATATCCTCGTTCATTTTATGACATAGGTAATCATTATAAGACACATATAGGGTAGCGCCATTTCCCCATCTATTATATCCAATACCCGAATAGTCCCACCAGGGACTCACTAGGGGAGGCTGCAAACCCTGCCATTCCTAAGCGCGGACTAATCACATATATAAATTTAGCCATGGCTCGATTGATTTTTTTTGCAAATTTTTTCACAATGTTTAAGTTCAGGGGTAAGTAGCCATGTCAAACGTGGGACAATTTCGGAAAATACAAGAATGGAATTAGACAAAACGGAATGTAATTGAATAAAATCAAATTTGAATTGCGAAATGATGTCTAAAGTATGGCGATTGCCAATATCATTACCGGAAATATGAATTATGACAATTTGAGGAGGAGGCCAGGAGGCATACAATGAAGATAAAGTCTGTCGCATATCATTTAGTCGCATTCCACGCAAAGCATACCACCATAAATGAAAATTGTCAAAAGGAAAACTTAAGTTAACACCATATGTTCTAACCATAGCTCTATGAAAAGCCCAATATATGAACGAATGTCCGACGATCCAGACGTTATAGAACTGACCTGAAATTAAACAGAAAAATTAGGACGTATGTAAGAACGATAACAACTCGATCTCCATCCACCTATATTCTTAACAACATCTGCAGATAAACCCAGTTCGGAAGCAGTAGTAGCAGCCCCAATCCGAAAAGAATGAGAAGTAAAAGGTAGGTGACCTAAACCTAAATGAATCAAACATTTTTTAAAACTGAGCAAAATTGATAACGTGTGAGCGGTAGGCCAGAACAATGGATCAAAAGACAACCAGGACCAACCGGGCGGACTGTTAAATATTGATGAATCAATAAAATGGGACAAATTGGAGAAGAGTCTAGTGGACGTAACGTGACCCATCGCCAAAGACCTAATTGATCTGTTTTGCTTCTTTTAATCCTAATTTTTATAAAATCACTACCTAAAACTAAATCCGAAAAAGAAATACCAGAACAGCCCTTAACATTGTTAGGTAAAAGTTCAGAAATTCTAAAAGCTCCAAAGAAAAATAAACTAAAGGCCAATTGAAACAATAAAGCTTCGTAAATGGAAAAACAGACTGTTTTAGTTGAAATACAGAGTTTTTTCAAAATATCAACGGAAATAGGCAAACGAGAATAGTGTGTCACAGATGATTTACGATAACCTTTCAAGACTTGCTTCACAGAGAAAAAACTCATACAAGATGGGAAACCCAGCAACTTTGCAAAAAAGGAAATTCCAGCTAATTGTTTCAATATATGCGAATAAGAATAACCTTGAAGCATTAGTCGTTCCAAAAAAGACAATAGTAAATGTTCAGAAATAAGAGTGCTAGCCTGACCAATAGTATCCAGGTAAGCACACCAAGAATTCCACGTGGCTTTATACTCCACCCACGTGGAAGGGGCTAACGAATTACTGATGGCCAAACCAACCTTCAAGAAACCAGATCCCACAGCCGAGAAGGGCATTGCACTCCGTATGCGTCCGCATCCGGAACCAACATTCGAAAACGTTCCAACTGTAGACGTGACAAAGAATCAGCGACAGAATTATCAATTCCGGGAACATATTTAGCTTTCAACCAAATGTTTAATTCCAAGCATTTTAAAACTAAAAGACTAAGAACGGCCAAGACTGGTAAAGATTTAGATGAAAGACAGTTAACAGCATATACAACAGCCTTATTATCAGAATATAACAGTATTCTTCGATTAGCGAAAGAAGAACCCCAAATTTCAAAGGAAATCAGCACAGGGAACAGTTCCAAAAGGGTAATATTAGCCGTCAAACCACTGTCAACCCAGGAACGGGGCCATTCACCCGCTGACCAATGACCTTGCCAATAAGCGCCATAACCGACGGAGCCAGCAGCATTTGTAAATAGATCAAGGGCCACTGAAGAACAAAAAGGATCTTGCCAAAAAGGACAACCATTGAAAGAGGACAAAAATTGCTTCCAAACTAGCAAATCAGCACGCAAAGAAGCAGTAATCCTAATAAAATGATAAGGAGACTTAATGCCCGAAATAGACCGATATAATCGTTTAGAAAACACCCTGCCCATAGGAATGACCCTGGAAGCGAAGGCCAACAAACCCAATAAGGATTGCAACGTTCGCAAAACCACTTTCTGTCTAGAGAGAACAAAATCAATCAGAAAAAGAAGCTTGGCAATCTTCTGTTGAGGTAAGCGAAAATGCATTAAATCCGTATCTAGAGTTACACCCAAAAATTCTAAACAAGTAGTTGGAAGGACAGATTTTTCATGTGCAAGCGGTACGCCAAAAAACCGACAAATACATTGAAATTCCGTAAAAAGATACATACATTCCTCAGAATCAGAAGGACCATAAAAAGAAAATCGTCCAAATAATGCAATAAATTGGTCGAACCGGATTGATAAGAGACTACCCACTCCAAAAACGATGAAAACATCTCAAAATAATGACAAGAAAGTGAGCAGCCCATGGGAAGGCATTTGTCAAAATAATAGGCGTCATTAAAATAAAAACCTAATGAGTTAAACGCCAAAGGATGAATAGGTAAAAGTCTAAAAGCAGACTTAATATCTGCTTTAGCTAATAATGCTTTATGACCCAATCTCCTAATTTTTACCAAGGCGTCATCAAAAGAAGAATAAGAGACACTGCATAGTGTAGCATCAATGTCATCATTCAGGGAATAACCAAAGGGATAGGAAAGATGATATATCATCCTGAATGAATTTGATTCCTTTTTAGGAATAATACCCAATGGGGAAATTCTAAAATTGGCAAACGGGGGGAAAGAAAAGGGCCAGCAACTCTACCATCTTGTATTTCTTTTGAAATTTTTTCAGCAACTATAGGAAAATATCGATCAACCGAAGGTAAATTTTTTACGATCGAACAACCAAAACCTTGATAACTGGGCAAAGGGAAGCCATCTTTAAAACCTTTAAACAGCATGACTGCTATCTGCTGATTTGGCCACAGTTGATGCCACGGAACCATGCTTATAAGCTTCACCGGTGTGTCCGCTTTTAAGAAAAAGATCACGAGAGGAAGGTGTCGTAGAAGAAGAAACTTTCTTAAAACACCGTGAAGCAGGGTGATTACCAATGCAAAAAGCACATTCATGCTTATATTTACAAGAATGAGGCCATTTGCAATGGCCTTCATTAAAACCAAAGCACACCCCGCGACGGAAACTAGAAGTAGCAGGAGGCGTAGATTTCACAAATTGCTTCTGTGGTAACAATAAGTTCAACCACAATCCTACATCTTTTTCCCCCCATTTTAAGGATTTATGCACAGAGAGTTTCTGTCGAAATGCTTCATCATAATAGAACCACGCGAGGCCATTATATATAAGTTCTTATATGCTTCTAAAATGATGTCAACATGCTGAAAAAGGCTGCAGCATAGCTCCGGATGTCTCTCACCTAAAACACTTGCATATATGCAGAAAGCATGAAGCCAATTAGAAAAATTTCTAGGATTAGACTTAGATTTATCATCAGCAAATTTTTCCAAATCTTTCTTATCAAAATGGTTATCTTTTGATGAAGGAATTAAAGACATAATGTCAACATAGTCGCCATTCTGTATTTTTTCTTTTACTGCAACAGGCAAATGAAATCCAAGTGGCGACAACTCACAAGGTAACACTTCTTTAAAAGTACTTTCAGGGACAGCAGTAGAAACAGACATAACAGGAGGGACAGACCATACGGTAGGTATAGCAACAGAAGAAGCAGATGAAGTAGTTTCTACATTAGCATTATTGTTTAACCAAACATGTGCTACACCAGAGTCAGTATTAGATATAGGAGATACAGTTTTGTTCAAATGTTCCATAAAGGAACCAAAATTACGAGCAAAATCACAAAACATTTGATAGTTTTGTAACTCACCATTATTTGGCATAGATGGTACTTGTAAAGGGTTAACATTCTGCAAGCCTGCAGCAATATTAAAGACGTCATCAGCATGGAGTGAAGCTTGTGAGTGAGCAGCTGAAGAGGACTCTGTAGCTTGCAAAGGGGGAGAAGTCTGAAAGCATTCTGAATTAATAGTTAATTGTTCAGGAAAGACAGCACCAGACAAGTCATTAGCAATGTTAGAATTTTCAGAAACAAGAGGAGTATGAATGCCTGAGAATTTAGTCTTTTTAGCAGAGGAGAAATGCTTACCCTGCTGTTTGTGTGCAGAAGGAGATGAAATACGACCTGTCTTTTGAATTCTTCCTCTAGAAGAAAGAGCTGAGTGAGATAAGGAGGAGACAAGACAAGATGAAGAGCATCTTGAATTATGAGGAGACTTTCTATGTTGATTGACAGATGGCTGAGTAGAGGAAGAGTTGGTCAGCTGCTGAAGGAGAACAGCTGATAGAGCTGCGTCATTTGTGCCTGTGAGAGAATCGGAGGGAGGATCCATTTGTCCACCATAGACAGAAACGTCAGAGATGGGAAGTTTAGAGGGAGGAGAAAACACAGCAGATGAACTGGCAGAAGCAAAGCTGTCACGAAGGGGGATGTGTAGATGATCAGATGAAGAGAAGGCAGGAGCGGAAAATGGAGGAGGAATATTAGATGGACGAGTGGGGGGAGAGACGATCATAGGCATAGTAGGAGGCAATGACAAGCATTGCTGCATCCACGCATCCCCACCAGGACCGCTGGCTCTTTCCATCAGCTGACGTAGCAGAGTTTTCATGTTGATTGATGATGCTTCTTCTTCTCAGCTGATCCTCCGCTGTCTATTGTTCCTACGCAGTATTAATTCCTTATAAAGGGTTAGCTCGTGCCACCTTAACATGTGACCTGCCTTTTTAGCCAATAATATTTAAAATATTTATTTAAAAAATTTACTAAATAACTGTCATTTTTTACATGTAGTCTGCCCCGGCCCCATAGGTGGGCGGAGCAAATTCTTTTGCTCCTCCCCTTTCCTTCTTCTGACTTGTAATTTATCAACTTCTTGTGTCACCATTTTGTTAAAAACTTCAATATGTTGGTTGTTGTGAACTGGAGGATTGAATAGGGATTTATTCCTTAATTGACTGTGTTCAACTCTTCCAGGTGTGTCAATTACTCCCCTATTGTCTGAAATGGTAGCCACTGTTTTACTCAACATATATTTTTTGATATTTAACTTTCTTGTGTATTTTTGAATATCCACATATAGATTGAATTTGTTAAGATTCCGTTTTGGTGCATACTTCAGGCCTTTGTCCAATAGCAATAATTCATTTTTAGATAAATCCACTCCACTGATGTTATAGATTCCTTCACCCACTACTCTCTTTTTCTTTTGGCTCTTGTATCCTCCTCTGCATCCCCTCTTACATTTGGACTTCTTGCATTTGTTGTTCTGTCTTTATCTTTATGAGCCTCCAATGCGATTTTACACTCTGCGATTTGTTGATTGATCATAGCAACTTTTCTTTGTTTCCTTTTCACCAAAAACTGTAGTACTTCCATGCCTTTCTCATTTATTTCTTATTGGTTAAAAGGAAACAAAGAAAATTTGCGATGATCAATCAACAAATCGCAGAGTGTAAAATCGCATTGGAGGCTCATAAAGATACACCATCCTTTGTTACACTCATGAACCAATTAAATAAAGTATTGGAAAGGAAGGATATGGAAATCAAACAAAGGAAAAGAAGGAAATATCTGAGAGATACAAATGATTATAAATTAGAGCAACGTTATAAATGGCAATTGAACTTGAAAGAAGGTAAAACTGGTTCCACAACTTCCTCTCCAGAAAGAGAGGTACGGATAGTAACCCCAAATAGGGATCAAAAATATAGATCCCCGATTAGAAAATATGAGGATAATAACTTAGAGTCAATGCGGATGGGCCATCTAGACAATATGAACACAATGGACTCAGAACACCTAAACCTTGGTGGCAAAATAAAAATACTAACCCTAAGCCATGGAGTAAATCCCCCAAAAAAACCTTTTGGAAAAACAATGGGAGAAATAATAATAAAAAACCCTGTAATCATCAAAATGGTCATTATGATTACCCAGACAGCAGGGGATATGATCATCAAAATGGCCAATATAATTATGATCATTCAAACCATCCAAGCTATAGACATCAGATGCAGGACAATCAGGGAAGATCTGAATACAACTATTCAGACAACTCTTACTATCAATATAATGATAGACAAGACGGGAGAGAGCGCCCCCAATATCAGCACCAACATGATGGTGACCGAGGACGGTATGACCAATATCAATATGGACCCAGAAATAGTCCCATCCACACCCAAAATCGATATGAAGCATTGAGGGACCACAGATATTCCAACTCATCTATACCTTTTTTAGACCAACGCAGGAACGAAACTCCCCCGCGGCAAGACAGAACAACAAATGCAAGAAGTCCAAACGTAAGAGGGGATGCAGAGGAGGAAACAAGAGCCAAAAGAAAAAGAGAGTAGTGGGTGAAGGAATCTATAACATCAGTGGAGTAGATTTATCTAAAAATGAATTATTGCTATTGGACAAAGGCCTGAAGTATGTACCGAAACGGAATCTTAACAAATTCAACCTATATGTGGATATTCAAAAATACACAAGAAATTTAAATATCAAAAAATATATGTTGAGTAAAACAGTGGCTACCATTTCAGACAATAGGGGAGTAATTGACACACCTGAAAGAGTTGAACACAATCAATTAAGGAATAAATCCCTATTCAATCCTCCAGTTCACAACAACCAACATATTGAAGTTTTTAACAAAATGGTGACACAAGAAGTTGATAAATTACAAGTCAGAAGAATGAAGGATCCGCAGGTTTTTAGAAATGGAATAAAAGAATTGGAAAAAAACAAAAAGGTGGTGGTAAGACCAGCCGATAAAGGAGGAGCAATTGTGGTTTTATCAAGAGAATATTACAATAATGAACTCCAAGACCAATTGAATGACACGAATACCTATATAAAACTGAAAGGGAATACCACCAGAGATTATAAAATTGAACTACAGGAGTTAATCAAGAAAGGAAGTATGAAAAACATACTCACCAAGAAGGAAGAAAAATATCTTGTTCCCAATACGTGTGGGGTACCTATTATTTATACAGTGCCTAAACTTCACAAAAACCAAGCAAAACGTCCTGGACGTCCCATTATAAATGGCATTCAATCTATTAATTCAAGATTAGGAGAATATGTGGACAATTTTCTACAACCACTAGCCTCATTAACACCAGCCTACCTAAGAGACACCAAACACTTAATTCAGGAATTAAACAAAATTGTGATTCAGCCAGACCAAAAGTATGTGTTGATTACAGCAGACGTATCATCACTATACACGAACATAGGCCATGAGGATGCTATTGCAGCATCTAAACGGGCTATGAATAAATACAGCAACTTAATTTCTAAGCAAAAGAGGTTTATTTTAAGATGTCTGGCATTTGGTTTAGAACACAATTATTTTTGGTTCAATTCTGATTTTTATAGGCAGCTAAATGGCATAGGTATGGGGGCTAAATACGCTCCGAGCGTAGCAAACATATTTATGGCCCAATGGGAGGAGGAAGCAGTATATCTTAATACTCCCCTACAGCTTATAATGTACAGAAGATTTATAGATGACTGCATAATGCTGTGAAATGGAGAAGAGAAACCCCTTCTAGAATTTTTGGAAAAATTAAATAGAAATGAAACATAAAGCTGACCTATGAACTGAGCAATAAATCCCTACATTTTCTGGATCTAGATATAGAATTGACTACTAATGGAATTTCAACAAAAACCTTTTTCTAACCAGTCGAAAGGAACAGCTTTATACCTGTGGACAGCTGTCATTTTGACCCCTGGCTTATAAATATCCCAAAGGGACAACTGATTCGCTTGAGAAGAAACTGCACAGAGACAAGCACCTTTTTGGAACAGGCCAGTGCTGTTGGGGAAAAGTTTGTCCAAAAAGGTTATAACAAGCACTTTATAGAGGAAAAAATTAAAGAAGTTTCGGATATTACAAGGGATAACTAAAGGCAGAACTAAAAGACCGATGTGGAAACGCATCAGGGAGCACATACAAAACATTATAAAAGGCTTTCCAAAGCATAGTGTCTCACGCCATTTCTCCTTGTGTCATGATAAAAACCCAGCATTACTAAAATTTTGGGCAATGGATAAATATAGACCCCATTGGCGGGGTAGCAATAAAGTGAGGGAACGAAGCAAACAAGAATCCAAATAGATATTTAATATGTGTACACTCACGCCGATGGGTTTAAACATAGATTTTGATCTTAATTGTTTCATATCGGATTTTTAAACGTTATGATATATTTGGGCATTTTTACTCATTAAGTGTTTATATATTTCACAGGAGGATTGCTAACTAATTATTATTTATTTTGGTCACTTTATTTATTGTTGACAGATCACTTAATTTAGGTATTTATGTATTTTAAGGCACACGGTGCACTATTAAGAGGTTAATATTAGCGCAATTATTTATTTATATTTATTCATTTATTTGTGTAGTCCACATTATTGATTGAAGCTATATTATTTGGGCATCTTTTAATACATTCTCACATAATTTGGTTCAATATTTCCACTTCAGCGCTTTAGTAAATTTTTCATCTTAATTAAATGGTATGGGCCCCCAGCTGTTTTATGTCTTCCACAACTCCCCTATATGGATACCACGCAAATGGTTCTATCAAATTGATTCCCACTTTAGAGCTCTGATCTGGTGCAATAAAATAGCCATAATCAACTTAACCGCTTTACGATTGTGAAAGGAACAGGGTGGTCTGGTGGTACCACACTTGAGATATTATTTTCTAGCCTCCCAAATTCAGCATTTGGGAGCATGGGGCCTTACAGACCCTTTAGACCAGGGGTGTCCAAACTTTTTTCAAAGAGGGCCAGATTTGATGAAGAGAACATGCTTGAGGGACGACCATTTTGCCTGACATTCTTTAAACCATTAAAATTTGGTCTAAGTGTGTCTGCCCGAGCGCTAATACACGGCCCAACAAGAATTCTCTTGCCTTTGTGCTGTTGTGTGGTGAATAGATGAGCACGGGCGTGTTATTTGGATATACGGTATTTAATCGGCTTATAACACGCACCTTCACTTTAAAAAGGAAGTTTCAGGAAAAAAAATCTTACATTTTAAATAAAGAACTGTGAAGCAAAATAAGGGTCAGTGCCCATCAATGCAGACTAATCAGTGCCCATCTGCAGCCTCCACTCCATTGCCATGAATGCAGCCCCCACCTTATTGACATGAATGCAGCCCCCACTGTATTGACATGAATGTAGCCCCCACCGTAGTGACATGAATGCAGCCCCCACCGTATTGACATGAATGCAGTCCCCCACCGTATTGACATGAATGCAGCCCCCACCATATTGACATGAACGCAGCCCCCACCATATTGAAAAGAATGCAGTCCTCACCGTATTGACATGAATGCAGGCCCCACCGTATTGACATGAATGCAGCCCCCACATTGACACGAATGCAGCCCCCACATTGACATGAATGTAGCCCCCACCATATTAACATGAATGCAGCCCCCACATTGACATGAATGCAGCCCCCACATTAACATGAATGTAGCCCCCACCGTATTGACATGAATGCAGCCCCCACCGTATTGACATGAATGCAGCCCCCACATTGACATGAATGCAGCCCCCACATTGACATGAATGCAGCCCCCACCGTATTGACATGAATGCAGACTCACCATTGCCATCAGTGCAGCCTGATTCATGTCCATCTGCAGCCTTGGAGGAGACAGGGAGGGGGCGGGACGAGCGCCAACAGACATACAGGAGAAACTCCTGTTTTTATAGGCAGCCTCTTTAATTGAAATTCCCGCCTTTTTCACAATTTCCTTTTACACAGGATGCCGTGTAAACAGGAAATTCTCCTGTACGGCTCTCGTCCCACCCCCTCCAAGGCAGCCAGCATATCAATCTTTTGTGGCCCCCGGTGCTCGGGGATTCGTTGGGGGCCACAAAAGATATATATGTCAAAATTACCAGGCTTTCCATCCGAAACCGGACAGCGGGCCGCGATTGGCCTGCGGGCCGGACTTTGGACATGCCTGCTTTAGACTCTATTTGTAACCTACTTATAACACAGGGATCCCCTAGTCCGGTGCTGACTTTCCTGGAAGCGGGTTTCACTCACAATACACCTAATATTCCCTCTATACTCTTACCTACAACATTATGGGCATATGTCAGGCACTTTCTGAAGGTAACGGGATATTGTCCATATACACCTACTGTATATGGAATAATACAAACTACAAGGAACAATATAACCTAAAAGGTTTCCACAGATGGAAAACGTCTGCCGTCGTTTATCTATCACAACTGTATAATGGACCGGTGTTAAAATCCTTTTCGGATATACAATTGGAGTTTAATTTGCCCAGGACTCAATTCTATAAATATTTTTAAACGTTATGATATATTTGGGCATTTTTACTCATTAAGTGTTTTTATATATTTCACAGGAGGATTGCTAACTAATTATTATTTATTTTGGTCACTTTATTTATTGTTGACAGTTCACTTAATTTAGGTATTTATGTATTTTAAGGCACACGGTCCACTATTAAGAGGTTAATATTAGCGCAATTATTTATTTATATTTATTCATTTATTTGTGTAGTCCACATTATTGATTGAAGCTATATTATTTGGGCATCTTTTAATACATTCTCACATAATTTGGTTCAATATTTCCACTTCAGCGCTTTAGTAAATTTTTCATCTTAATTAAATGGTATGGGCCCCCAGCTGTTTTATGTCTTCCACAACTCCCCTATATGGATACCACGCAAATGGTTCTATCAAATTGATTCCCACTTTAGAGCTCTGATCTGGTGCAATAAAATAGCCATAATCAACTTAACCGCTTTACGATTGTGAAAGGAACAGGGTGGTCTGGTGGTACCACACTTGAGATATTACTTTCTAGCCTCCCAAATTCAGCATTTGGGAGCATGGGGCCTTACAGACCCTTTAGACCAGGGGTGTCCAAACTTTTTTCAAAGAGGGCCAGATTTGATGAAGAGAACATGCTTGAGGGACGACCATTTTGCCTGACATTCTTTAAACCATTAAAATTTGGTCTAATGCCCCGTACACACGGTCGGATTTTCCGATGGAAAATGTCCGATCGGAGCGTGTTGTCGGAAATTCCGACCATGTGTGGGCTCCATCACACATTTTCCATCGGATTTTCCGACACACAAAGTTGGAGAGCAGGAGATAAAATTTTCCGACAACAAAATCCGTTGTCGGAAATTCCGATCGTGTGTACACAAATCCGACGGACAAAGTGCCACGCATGCTCAGAATAAATAAAGAGATGAAAGCTATTGGCCCCTGCCCCGTTTATAGTCCCGACGTACGTGTTTTACGTCACCGCGTTCAGAACGATCGGATTTTCCGACAACTTTGTGTGACCGTGTGTATGCAAGACAAGTTTGAGCCAACATCCGTCAGAAAAAATCCGAGGATTTTGTTGTCGGAATGTCCGAACAAAGTCCGACCGTGTGTACGGGGCATAAGTGTGTCTGCCCGAGCGCTAATACACGGCCCAACAAGAATTCTCTTGCCTTTGTGCTGTTGTGTGGTGAATAGATGAGCACGGGCGTGTTATTTGGATATACGGTATTTAATCGGCTTATAACACGCACCTTCACTTTAAAAAGGAAGTTTCAGGAAAAAAATCTTACATTTTAAATAAAGAACTGTGAAGCAAAATAGGGGTCAGTGCCCATCAATGCAGCCTAATCAGTGCCCATCTGCAGCCTCCACTCCATTGCCATGAATGCAGCCCCCACCTTATTGACATGAATGCAGCCCCCACCTTATTGACATGAATGCAGCCCCCACTGTATTGACATGAATGTAGCCCCCACCGTAGTGACATGAATGCAGCCCCCACCATATTGACATGAATGCAGTCCCCCACCGTATTGACATGAATGCAGCCCCCACCATATTGACATGACGCAGCCCCCACCATATTGAAAAGAATGCAGTCCTCACCGTATTGACATGAATGCAGGCCCCACCGTATTGACATGAATGCAGCCCCCACATTGGCATGAATGCAGCCCCCACATTGACATGAATGTAGCCCCCACCATATTAACATGAATGCAGCCCCCACATTGACATGAATGCAGCCCCCACATTAACATGAATGTAGCCCCCACCGTATTGACATGAATGCAGCCCCCACCGTATTGACATGAATGCAGCCCCCACCGTATTGACATGAATGCAGCCCCCACATTGACATGAATGCAGCCCCCACATTGACATGAATGCAGCCCCCACCGTATTGACATGAATGCAGACTCACCATTGCCATCAGTGCAGCCTGATTCATGTCCATCTGCAGCCTTGGAGGAGACAGGGAGGGGGCGGGACGAGCGCCAACAGACATACAGGAGAAACTCCTGCTTTTATAGGCAGCCTCTTTAATTGAAAGTCCCGCCTTTTTCACAATTTCCTTTTACACAGGATGCCGTGTAAACAGGAAATTCTCCTGTACGGCTCTCGTCCCGCCCCCTCCAAGGCAGCCAGCATATCAATCTTTTGTGGCCCCCGGTGCTCGGGGATTCGTTGGGGGCCACAAAAGATATATATGTCAAAATGACCAGGCTTTCCGTCCGAAACCGGACAGCGGGCCGCGATTGGCCTGCGGGCCGGACTTTGGACATGCCTGCTTTAGACTCTATTTGTAACCTACTTATAACACAGGGATCCCCTAGTCCGGTGCTGACTTTCCTGGAAGCGGGTTTCACTCACAATACACCTAATATTCCCTCTATACTCTTACCTACAACATTATGGGCATATGTCAGGCACTTTCTGAAGGTAACGGGATATTGTCCATATACACCTACTGTATATGGAATAATACAAACTACAAGGAACAATATAACCTAAAAGGTTTCCACAGATGGAAAACGTCTGCCGTCGTTTATCTATCACAACTGTATAATGGACCGGTGTTAAAATCCTTTTTGGATATACAATTGGAGTTTAATTTGCCCAGGACTCAATTCTATAAATATTTGCAATTGAGACATGCCATCCATGCTCAGTCTGATGGAGTTACGATGAAGTTATTATGACAGCCAGTGAGCATCCAAGTATTTATATATATACTTGAGGAAGATAAAAAAAGGGATAATATCCAGAGGATACTCTATTCTGCTTCACTCCACTCATGATGCTTCTAAGTTACTACAGTGACTTGAAAAAGTATTCATACCCCTTGAAATTTTCAAAATTTTTTCATGTTACAAAAAACGTAAATGTATTTTACTGGGATTTTATGTGATAGACCAACACAAAGTGCCACATAATTGTGAAGTGGGAGGAAAATGATAAATGTTTTTCACTTTTTTTACAAATAAATGTAGCGGTTGGTTACCACTAGTTACTAACATCCACCAAATCACTGTGCTGCCAAACCCCCATCTATCACCTCTGAGACAATGAGCAATCATTTGCGTAGTTTTGTTGTGTTTATTGCGGGATTCAACTTGGTTGGGGTAAAGGAAGATATGGGATGCCCATAGCACTTATTGAATTGTCATCACATTTGTAGAACATTGATTAGCAGCTTTAGCCCTGAAAAATGATGCTTATATATGGTGTGGTGACTGCGCTTAGGACAATATGTAGGTATGCTGCCCCCCTAAAGAAGCTCCCCTAGGGGTACTTCTGATGTAAATGAATAGATAAAATGGGGTAATGGCACTCCCTATAATTGGTTTGTGAGCATGAGTGAGTGTAAAAGTAAAAAAACTAATTAAATAGTACTGGAGGGCCACAGTCCTGGCTCCACAGCAGAAGTGCCCCACTTACTGCAGGTTTATGCGTGTGACCAAGTGTACTAATATTATGCAATCTCCTCACCAAAGGTGGTATTGTTAATAGATGTGACTAAACCCCAATTATACATTCATCATGTGTAAAATATACCATACATAGTATCCCTATACATACCAACGGTGACTCACATATGTAAAACCTTCCGCATAAGTGCACAAAATTTGATGATAAATAATAATAAAAAATAATAATTAATAATGAACCTGTGACTATAGCTCAAATAGTGATAGCATCAAAATGATAAAGATAGCGGTATGCCCATAAGTGACCATATGATTGACCAATTAGGTAGGTGATATACAGCCACTAAGTTGGAAAGTCCATGAACATAATCAGTGAACAGGAGTCATTTTAAACCTTATTATTTTAAAGTATTTATATAGCAGTCCATAATTGATATATAAAGGTGTCTCCAACACGGTGAAAAAGAATTTTCAAAAACGTCACTTGAGTGCGTTCAATATCCTTGGTGACTTAGTGCTCCCCCTCAAGGGTCCCCAGTCACCAGATCCATTCACCCCAAAGGGGCAATACGCATATAGATGTAGCCTCTACGATCTCCTTGTCAGCGTAGTGGATGGGTTTCCAGGGGTGGTCCTCAGCATTCACAGGAGAATGGAACTTTATCACTCATATAAAAAGAAGGAATAGTGGACTCCCATAGTGTAGTAAATAAAATTAAAATTTATTCCAACATAAAAAATCTTCCAATAAAAAAGCTACTACAGTCCAGCACAACTGGCTATAGTAATCCAGCAGCAAAAAGTACCACTAAGGTAATAGACTCCAAGCTAGGTGTAGCTAGCACAATGCTACTCTAATAGATATAAAACAACCGGGCAGCCTGTGGCGCAAGGTGGAAGTAAAACGAGTGTTTGCCCTCCACCTGCGTTCCACCGGCCTGAATTCCGGAAATGACGTAGCGTGCGTGGCGCCGTCGTACGCGTTTCGTCATAGGCGTCCTCAGCGACAGTGCCCGCACGCCACGCACCACGTCATTTTGTAGGAAAACAGCCATATCGATTCCGCCCCTCATAAAGGCACCTATCATGGTGAGCTGAATGCGGAGCACCAGGCCTGGTACCTCCCGAGGTGTCCGCAATGATTGAGTTCGTAAATTTGAGTCGGATTAGTGTGCTGTGTCTGGCAACATGGCTGATTTTCTAATAGGTTCCACCAATCATATATGTCTAAATATACATTATGGCAAGCACTACCATGAGCATTAGCAATAATGATCCCGATTTTACACATTGTTATTCATCCCTACCCACCATATATAGAGACCCAGTGTACACAGGTCTACAGCTCATATAGGGCTCCCCCTATAGGCCATTTCTGTTCTCGCTATTGTGATATACCAACTCCATCATACCAAGTTGGGGATACATATTGTGTATCTAGAATCCTGTATGATCCCCAACTTGGTATGATGGAGTTGGTATATCACAATAGCGAGAACAGAAATGGCCTATAGGGGGAGCCCTATATGAGCTGTAGACCTGTGTACACTAGGTCTCTATATATGGTGGGTAGGGATGAATAACAATGTGTAAAATCGGGATCAGTATTGCTAATGCTCATGGTAGTGCTTGGCATAATGTATATTTAGACATATATGATTGGTGGAACCTATTAGAAAATCAGCCATGTTGCCGGACGCAGCACACTAATCCGACTCAAATTTACAAACTTAATCATTATGGACACCTCGGGAGGTACCAGGCCTGGTGCTCCGCCTTCAGCTCACCATGATAGGTGCCTTCGTTTATGAGGGATGGAATCGATATGGCTGTTTTCCTACAAAATGACGTGGTGCGTGGCGTGCGGGCACCGTCGCTGAGGACGTCTATGATGAAACGCGTACGACGGCGCCACGCACGCTACGTCATTTCCGGAATTCAGGCCGGTGGAACGCAGGTGGAGGGCAAACACTTGTTTTACTTCCATCTTGCGCCACAGGCTGCCCGGTTGTTTTATATCTATTAGGGTAGCATTGTGCTAGCTACACCTAGCTTGGAGTCTATTACCTTAGTGGTACTTTTTGCTGCTGGATTACTATAGCCAGTTGTGCTGGACTGTAGTAGCTTTTTTATTGGAAGATTTTTTTATGTTGGAATAAATTTTAATTTTATTTACTACACTATGGGAGTCCACTATTCCTTCTTTTTATATGAGTGATAAAGTTCCATTCTCCTGTGAATGCTGAGGACCACCCCTGGAAACCCATCCACTACGCTGACAAGGAGATCGTAGAGGTTACATCTATATGCGTATTGCCCCTTTGGGGTGAATGGATCTGGTGAGTGGGGACCCTTGAGGGGGAGCACTAAGTCACCAAGGATATTGAACGCACTCAAGTCACGTTTTTGAAAATTCTTTTTCACCGTGTTGGAGACACCTTCATATATCAATTATGGACTGCTATATAAACACTTTAAAATAATAAGGTTTAAAATGACTCTTGTTCACTCATTATGTTCATGGACTTTCCAACTTAGTGGCTGTATATCACCTACCTAATTGGTCAATCATATGGTCACTTATGGGCATACCGCTATCTTTGAAATTTTAAATAGAGGTATGGCGCTTCCTTGTAAAGTGTGTGTTTGATAATAATGTGACTGATATGAACTATACCATACACAAACGGTGATAAAATGATCATATAAATGACCCCATATCTGGTAAAAATATATATGTGATACAATACGTGATAAAGACCCTAATTACATAACATACACCTATATGCCCAGGTAATTTGCAAAAAACACCACTAGGTGTAGCTCCTGATACACTATGCAGCTAATATGATGATTCCAACATATATATATGCAAAAAATATAATAATAATAATATACCAGTGCAATCAGATCCAAAAAATTATGTACCCAAATGGTCTGCAAAATGTGTAATAGCTTATATGGATAGAAAGAAATTCTGTCACAAGTGATGCATCCCAAACTGCAAATAGCAGAAAAATATATATGTATATAAATATGCAAAAAGTTGTATGCCAGTGCAATCAAATCCAAAAAATTATGTATCCAAATGATCTACAAATAGTGTCTAAACATATTTGAATAAAGAAAAAATAATAAAATAAAATTAAATTAAATTAAAAAATAAAAAATAAAAAACACAAAAAACTGTCACACGTGATACATTCCAGACTGCAAATAGCAGATGAAGAAAAGTTCCAAGAGCTTAGTGACTGTGGTGCCCTTATAGATGAAAAATCCGTGACTTCTGTGCTCCCCCTTTGGCTCCCCACTCACCGGCTCCCACCACCCCTGCAGGGGTAACATACACTTCAGGATCCCAATCCCGTCCTCTTGGCCGATATATCCCGTGGTCACTGAGATAGGATGTCCTCTCTCCCAGGCGTTTCCAAATAGCCTCTTTGTACCACCTCTTCCAAGACGGGGATCCCCAAAGAAATCCTCGTTTTTTTTGGTCTGTGTATAAAACTGTATAAGCCGGTCATGTGACTGCTCGGTCCGGCCCGCCTCTCTCCTCTCGGTCTCGTGTCTCTCTGTCTCTCCTGAGTTGGGATCTGGTGAGTGGGGACCCTTGAGGGGGAGCACTAAGTCACCAAGGATATTGAACGCACTCAAGTCACGTTTTTGAAAATTCTTTTTCACCGTGTTGGAGACACCTTCATATATCAATTATGGACTGCTATATAAACACTTTAAAATAATAAGGTTTAAAATGACTCTTGTATACTCATTATGTTCATGGACTTTCCAACTTAGTGGCTGTATATCACCTACCTAATTGGTCAATCATATGGTCACTTATGGGCATACCGCTATCTTTATCATTTTGATGCTATCACTATTTGAGCTATAGTCACAGGTTCATTATTAATTATTATTTTTTATTATTATTTATCATCAAATTTTGTGCACTTATGCGGAAGGTTTTACATATGTGAGTCACCGTTGGTATGTATAAGGATACTATGTATGGTATATTTTACACATGATGAATATATAATTGGGGTTTAGTCACATCTATTAACAATACCACCTTTGGTGAGGAGATTGCATAATATTAGTACACTTGGTCACACGCATAAACCTGCAGTAAGTGGGGCACTTCCGCTGTGGAGCCAGGACTGTGGCCCTCCAGTACTATTTAATCAGTTTTTTTACCTTTACACTCACTCATGCTCACAAACCAATTATAGGGAGCGCCATTACCCCATTTTATCTATTCATTTACTGAAAAATGATGCACTTCTAACATTCACAGTCTGTTCCCATGCATATCTCCAATGCAGACTATTGCTCCTGCATATCTCCACTGCAGACTATCGCTTCTCTTCCTCTGCACTCACTCCTGCAGATTATCTCTCCTCTAGATTCCTCTCTTCTTGTACAAATCCTCTACTGTAAAACTATTAGACTCCTGTATCATCACTTCCAGTAATACAAAAAGGATCACTCTGAATAACCCCAGTTTGCTGGCTGTACTTTGTTACTGTAATAAAGTCTCTTGAATGGTGTTGCTTCAGCAAATTAATAAGCCAGAGGCATACAGTACCTCTCCCTGGTGGCTCAGTGAATTTGGTAGCTACACAGTCTCTTGGAAAGTATTACCAGAGTGCTTTACCAGGCCAGAGATACTCGGTACCTCTCCCCAACGGCCTAGCACATGGTAATAAGCGGACTACTGTTCCCAGCCAGTCCATAACTGCAAACGCTGCGTTCCCCGGCCACAGCATTCTGCACTACTCTCAACAATTCTCCTTTTGCTTCTTTCACACTGACCTTCTCCAAAGGACAAGTTCTGTATTCCCCGGTCACAGAACTTTGTTCTACTCTCCTCAGTCCTACTGTTTTTTCTCTTTAACCAATCTTCTCCTGTGTGCAAGTCTTGTGTTCCCCGGTCACAGCTACTTGACACCAACTCCATGGTGAAGATCTTTATCCAGGAATACATCCTAGCAGCTCCTCCATCCCTCCTCTGTGCTTGGCGCACCCCCCACGTGGGGACACCCTGCAGCAGCTACCTAAAACTCCATTCTCCTTCTCTCCCGCTCTGTCAGAACTCCCAGGCATATGGAAGGCCTGCCCCCTGCCAATACCGAAAGGTAATTGGTCAAAGCTCCTCACATGAGCTGCCTGCCACTCAAACCTCAGGTCCAACCTCTTTTCCAGAACAATCTTCCTGAAAGCAGGGGAGATGCCTCTAAGTCAGAGCACAGGTGGTCACACCCACCACTACACTGAACACTCCCAATCTCAAATCAAAACAAACAGGTCTAACCTAAAGCACAGGCCTGTCTAAATTTGCCTACACTGGTATCCTAGACCCAGAAAAATCCTATTCTAGCACCTACCTTCTGGTAGAGGGTGCTACATAAATATGTGAAAAGGGTGGCATGATGAGTAAGCACCTCTGTGAAACTCAGCACCTTTTTTGGATTGATGTTTGTCATGTTCGCTTGATTTTATGAACATTCAATAAAATATTTTGACTTTACTTCTGGATTTGCCGCCATTCTTCTTTGTTTCCTTTGCATTTGTATTCAGCTCCCCCTGAGTCAATACTTTGTAGCACCACCTTTCGCTGCAATTACAGCTGCAAGTCTTTTTGGGGGTGTCTCTATCAACTTTGCACATCTGAGGGTGACATTTTTGCCCAATCTTCTTTGCAAAATAGCTCAAGCTCTGTCAGATTGGATGGAGAGCATTTGTGAACAACAATTTTAAAGTTTTGCCACAGATTCTCAATTGGATTTAGGTCTGGACTTTGATTGGGCTATTCTAACACATGAATATCTTTGATCTAAACCATTCCATTATAGCTCTGGCTGTATGTTTAGGGTTGCTGTTCCGCTGGAAGGTGAACCTCCACCCCAGTCTCAAGTCTTTTGCAGACTCTAACAGATTTTCTTCCAATGCCCTGTACACACGACCGGTTTTGCCATCGGAATAAACTCTGAAGGTTTTTCCGATGGAATTCCGACGGAATTCCGCCCAAGCTGTCTTGCATACACACGGTCACACCAAAGTCCGACCGTCAAGAACGCGGTGACATACAACACGTACGACGGGACTAGAAAAAGGAGGTTCAATAGCCAGTGCGCCACCCTTTGGGCTCCTTCTGCTAATCTCGTGTTTACTTTGTGCTAGTAGAACTTTGGTGAGAGACGATTCATGCTTTTCAGCTTTCGTGCTTTTCATTTCGTTACTGCTCATTAGTTTTTTGCTTGTGGGTTTGTATCTGCTTTTCAGTGCATGTAGTCAGTTTGCATCTTTTCAGTGTGTTCTTGTCCGCTCGTTTCTTTTTTTTTTTTTCAAAAAGTTTTTATTTCGTTTTTCAAGCATACAGTAAACGGTATAACATATAGTGATGTATACAGATATTTTGATAGTTTGTACATTCACGTGTAAGATAAACATTTCGGTGATATCTCAAGTCTAAAGAAAGGAGAACATAAATTTTCAGGAGTATATGTCTATAAGGGAAGGTTGATTGGATAGGAAAGAAAGGATTTGACAGATCCTAGCAGAGTAGATAGTTGGCTACTATGGTAAATGCCTGGATGGATCCGGTTATACATTCTCTGTGAATACTAGATTGGTTTAGAACAATAGGAGGACCTGTGGGTGAGGGGAGAACTCAAACTGGTGGGGAAAAAAAAAATAAAAGGGGGAAGAGGGCCATATAGAGTATGAGGGAGGGACGGTTGGTGGGGAAATGGTAACTGATCAATCGAAGACATTTTACCAATGTAAGTAAAGATTTGGGAATAGGAAAAATTGGCAGTATGTGAATATATGTAGAAACTGTTGGCAATCTTGGATTGGTGAGTTCAGAGGCGTATGCCGAGTCCGGTATGATTGTAGGATAGTTTAGGAGGAAGCCTCTTGTGGGGATGTTTTCTTGTTTTGCATCGGCTGGTAGGAATCGTGGTATGAGAAGGTAGATTGGCTCACATTTGCTATTTCCTCTTGGGAGAGATTTGAGAGCATGAAGGTGTGCCATTTAGAGTGAAAGCGGTCTGAGGAGGATTTCTTTTTGAAGTCCGTGTTGATGCGGTCTTTGGTAAGTAGGTGTAAGAGCTCTCGTTTGACTTGGGTGATGTTGGGGTGCGATGGCGAGATCCAGTTTTTCAGGATGATTCTTCTTGCGATTAGAAGACATGTTAGGAACCACTCTTTGTGTGAGGCGTTTGTTTTTAAATTTCCTGAGGGGGTTGTGGCGCTGGCGGTGTATTTTGACCAGGGTAGAAGTATTGGGTCCCAATAGCCGAAGATTAGGAGAAGCGGGTCCTTGGGTAATTTTAATAGAGTCACTTCGAATATGTAGGCCAGGACTTGGTCCCAAAAGGTTGAAATGTAGGAGCAGTCCCAGAAGCGGTGGGCCAGGGAAGGTTTCCGGGAGTGGCACAATGGGCAGATGGCTTTGCTTATGTCTGATTTTGACGATAAGAAGGGCATATAAGCTCTGTGAGCTATTTTCAATTGTGTTTCTCTCCATATTTCATTGGGTGTTAGCTTTTGTACGGAGTTGAGGCCTTGCAGGATTTTTTCCACTAAGTTGGAGTCCGGGAAATCTTTATTCCAGTTTTTTATCGATGATGCTGAAAGAGGTGAGGATGATTTAAGTAGGAGGGGTTTGTATATGTCCGAGATTTTGTATGAGTTGTTCGATATCATTTGGTCTATGATGTTTGTTGGAAACCTTTTATCTGCTTGTTTGCATGTGTCTTTTAGGAAGCTGATGCATTGCCCATAATAGAAGGTATGAGTAGTAGGAAGAGCGAAGGTATCCACAATGTTGGTAAATGGTAGTGGTCGACCCGTTTGGGTGTTGCAAAGGGAAGAGAATTTTGTTAGGCCTTTTCGTTCCCAAATTTTGAAAGGTTCGTGGTCTAGTCCTTGAGGGAAGGCCGGATTACCTTGGATTGGGAGATGGGATGACATGAAAGGAGATATTTTAAGTATTTTTCTTGCTTCTCTCCAAGCCACCACTGTGTCTCTTAATAATAGATTGTGTTGGTGGGAGGGGGGAACTGACTTCCATCTGCAGTGAAGGAGGCCTACTAGTGAGTAAGGGTGAGCCATTTCGGATTCCAGGGAGAAGTTTGAGTAGCGGGAGGATTGCGTTATCCAGTCTATGCTGGTTCTTAGCAGGCAAGCTACATTATACAGTCTGATGTGAGGTAAACTGATGCCCCCTTCGCGCCTGGGAAGATGTAGTTTTTTTAGAGCAATACGTGGTCTTTTGTTTCGCCAAAGGAATTTTGCTAAAGAGGTATTGAGCGAAGATACGTCTTTATGAAGTAGCAGTAGCGGAATAGTTTGCATTGGGTATAGTAGTCTTGCGAAACTGACCATTTTTACTAGGTGGCATCTTCCCAAGAGCGAAAGGGGCAGGTCCATCCAGGCATTTAATTCTTGAGCAATTTTTGACAGTAAAGGAGGGTAGTTTAGGTGGTACAGTGATGAAGGAAGTTTGCCTATTTTTATCCCTAGATAGGTGATATGGGATTTCGCGATCGGGAAGATAGATTGTTGTGTCCATTGTGGTACAGAGTGAGTGCCAATGGGAAGAATTTCGCTTTTGCTGTAATTGATGCGAAGGCCAGAGCACAAGCGGAATTCATCAAAGACCCTTTTAATAGTTAGCATATCTGAGAGGGGGTTGGCCGAAAATATGAGAACATCGTCAGCGAATAGGGATGTGCGCATGTCATGTGTGCCTATTTTTATGCCATGTAAAGGGGCTGCTAATGTTAGATATCTGGATAGGGGTTCTAGGGCGATATTAAAAAGGAGTGGGGATAGGGGACATCCTTGGCGAGTGCCTTTATGAAGACGAAATTCTTCTGACATGAGGCCTGCTACCACTAATTTTGCTGTTGGGGCTTTGTACATAGCAGAGATGAGGTGGTGGAAGGGGCCAGTAAATCCCATCTCTGACATTGTCATAGATAGCCATTCGAAACTAACGTTGTCGAAGGCCTTTTCTGCGTCTAATGTGATAATGGCGTGGTCGGTGTTTGGGTGATGAAGTGCATGTTCTAGGGCCATCATGACTTTTCTAATATTGAGGGTGGCGGTTCTGCCTTTTACGAAGCCTGATTGAGCGGGGTGAATTAAAGAAGGGATAATATCTGCCAGCCTGGTGGCAATGATTTTTGAGAGGATTTTCACATCTAGGTTGAGAAGTGATATGGGCCTGTATGAGCCTGGTTCTTGGGGGTCTTTGCCCTTTTTGGATAGTAATTTTACAAGAGCCTGGTTCCCCGACTGTATGTAAGTTCCCCCTGACCAGATATTCCGGTATACTTGGAGGAGGGTAGGTTCCAGAAGGGGTTGTAGGGTCCTGTAAAATTCACTAGTGAAGCCGTCTGGGCCTGGGGCCTTGGATAGGGTCAGGTGGCGAATGGTTGTTGATATTTCAGTAGGTGTTATAGGAGCGTTAAGGGTTTCCAGTTGTAGTGTGGAAATCTTGGGCAAGTTCATTTTTTCTAGGAAAGCGCGTGCTTTTTGTGTGTTTATGGGGTCTGGGGCGTAGAGTGTAGAGTAAAATTGTTGCATGACTTTGTTGATCGTTTGTGGGGTGGAGTGAAGGGTGCCTGTACTATCGCGAAGTGATGTAATGTGGGTAGGGCGGAACGGGCCTTTGCATAGTCGGGATAGGAGTTTACCCGCTTTGTTTCCAAATTTGTGAAAGGTGGCTTCTAAGTGAGCCTGTTTGGTGTGTTCAAGGGTGTTTACCCATGTATCGAAGTCCCTTTTTGCTGCCTGCCATTCCAATCGATTGGCTGGAGAGTCAGCGGTGTATAATGCTCGTTGTGCCTGGTGTAGGCGCGAGCTGGCTGCTTTGTATTTAGACAGGGTGTTGCGTTTAAAAGAGGTTGTATAGGAGATAATACGGCCTCTTAGGAAAGCTTTGCCGGCGTCCCAGAATAGGTTGGGGTCTTGAATGTGGGGGGCATTGTTCAGAGAGTATTCCGTCCATGCATCTGACATATATTGTTGGAAGTCAGTGTTATCGTGGAGGAAGGAAGGGAATCGCCAGATGTTGGGTTGTGGGGGTAAGTTTAGATTATCGAGAGTTACCTCTATGGGTGCGTGGTCGGAGATGATTATGTCGTGTATTGCGGTGTTCTGGAGAAAAGGGATTAGGTTGTCAGAGCCAAAGAAGTAATCTATTCTAGTGAATAGTTTGTGTGGGCTGGAGAAGAATGTGAATTCCCTGTCTGTTGGGTGGGAAAGGCGCCAAAGGTCTTGTAGGTGAATAGAGTCCATGGTGTTTGCGAAGAGGGAGGGGGCGAGAGGGTTAACGCGTAGATTTGAATTTTTTGGTGAGGATCTGTCATCTATCTGATGGAGGGTGTCATTAAAGTCCCCTCCGATTAGGTGTGGGAGGTGAGTGTTTTCTAGGAGCCAACCGGAGAGCTCTGAATAAAATTGCTTGCTTGGGTTGTTGGGGGCATATACGTTCGTGATTATGAGTTCTTTAGAGCCTATTTTGACATGTGTGGTGAGCAGACGGCCCTGATTGTCGGTTTTTGTCGACATGATTGAGCAAGGGAGATTTTTATGTATGAGTAGGAGGACGCCAGCCTTGCGTCCTGCTGCCTCAGAGCCTAGAACAGTGCCTACCCAGAGTTTCTTCATGCGATGAAAGTCTGGAGCTGAAAGGTGTGTTTCCTGGAGTAGGGCTATATCGGTTTTGAGCCGTTTAAGGTGTCTAAGGATTTTCATTCTTTTTTGAGGGGATCTGAGGCCCTTCACGTTCCATGAGATTATTTTCATGTTGGGGGAGGCTTGTGAGGGGTATGGGCAGATGATAACAATTTATCGTTTTGTGGATGGTGAATTGTAGTACCAGCTATGGTAAGATGTTTGCCATTTTTGTAGTGATCGAGGGGGATAATTGATGTGTGGGGGAGATGTATTGGGCCCTGTAAAGGGGGGAAAAAGAAGGGGGGGGTATGTCATAAAGGGGAGACAACATAGAGAGTAACATAAATAACAAATCTGAGAACTTCTCTTTTTTGAAGCGTTTGGGGGAGTCTTTGCGTGGACTCTGTTGATCCAGGGAGCGGTTGAGTGAGGTGCCCTTGGAGGGGGTTTGCTGTTGAGAGTTGGAGAGTAGTAATCGCATGTATGCTTCCGCTTCTGTTGGGTCCTGGAAGGATAGCTGTTCACCACTGGGTGTCCTGAGGCGTAGGGTGGCTGGGAATGCTAGGGTGAATTTTAATTGTTGCTTGAAGAGTTCTGTGCATATCTGTTGGAAGGCTTTGCGTTTTTTGGAGACCTCGATGGAGTAGTCAGCGAAGATCAGAACCCTCACGCCATCAATTTGGAGTGTGCGAGTTTGTCTAAATTTTTGGAGTATGAGAGCTTTGTCGGAGTAGTTTAGATATTTAGCAATGATGGGGCGAGGATTTTTGCGCTCTTCATTGTATGGTCCCATTCTGTGGGCGCGTTCTACCGTGCAGGGGCCCGTTATGCCTAGCGCCTCAGGGATACGTCGGGAGCAAAAGTCTGATAAAGCAGATGATTGTAGCGATTCGGGTATCCCCACGAATCGCAGGTTGCTCCTTCTGGATCTATTTTCCAGATCATCAAGTTTTTGTATTATGTATTGATTTGTTTTGTCCTGCGCTTGTTCTGTGGCTTGGGCTTGGTACATCTCTTCTTCCATACTTGAAAGGCGATGTTCTAGTTCATGGAGCCTGGTGTTATGTTCTCCTAGCTGGGCCTTAATTTGCTTCATCCCCGCATTTACAGCGTTTTCCACAGATGTTGAAATCATGAGGGACAGGAGAGCTGCCACTGCCTGTGCTATGCGCTCTGTAGCATGGTCCCCTGCGAGCTGTGGGGGGAGGGCTGGTAGTTGGAAGGCCTGAGGGAGAGGGGCCTGAGGAGAGGCGGATTGTGGCTGTGGTTGAGCTTGGGAGGCCTGGGGAGATGTGTGTGGGGCTGCACTGCCACTTACTTACATGTCTGCTGGCTGGGCGCTTGTGTGCAGGTCCGTGTAGGCCGAAGCCGGGGCCTCGATTTGCGGCTGGGCCGGCGGCGCCGTCTGGGCCATGTTGGTGCGAGGACCGCGGACTTCTACAAAGCGGTCCATGTATTGGGTGCTGGAGCCCGGGGTGCTGGAGGGTGGATGCGGGCTTCTGGGCCGGTTTTTTATGCTGGTTTTTGTCCTGTTTGCGGGAGCTGTGAGGAGAGACAGCTACTCCATGCGGCGCCGGAACCGGAAGTTCGTCCGCTCGTTTCTGATTTTCAGCTAGCTCTTCACAGGCCTTGCTGTTCTTCAGTGCGTTCTGTTAGTTCGTTCTGACCAGCCGACCATTTTGAAGCCATGTTGTGGGTATGTAATCGTCGTGGAGTTAGTGCTGTGTGGGGGCTTGGTGTTGGGGTTCATACTTGGACCCAAGCCCAGTCCATGAACAGGGTGGGGAGGAGTTCATGGACCAAGAATTGGTTACTCCAATTCTCTCTTATGCCTTTGCTTCATGAGATCCAGGAGAATAATCCTGATGATTTAAGGAACTTTCTCAGGATGACGGACTCCATTTTTCACCGTCTGTTGGCTTTGCTGACCCCTTATATTAGCAGGCAGGACACCTGCATGCAGCAAGCCATCACTCCGGAGCAGAGGCTAGTCGCCACGTTGCAGTACTTGGCGACTGGGAGAAGTCTGCAGGACCTCAAGTTCTTGACAGGCATCTCCCCCCAGGCTCTGGGGATCATTATCCCAGAGACCTGTTCTGCCATTATTCAGGTCCTGCAGAAGGACTATATTAAGGTATGATTTCTCCTTTAACATCACATTATATGTATTTAATGTTTGCTAATGTATTGTATTTCTTTCATTATTCCCTAATTACCATGATTGTAATATGCTGTGAATGTCCCCTTTATCCTCATGCATGCTGGAAGTTTTTAATTTTTGGGCCTACATGCATATTTGCCTTCACTAACCTCCCCAGCATGCTATTCTGGGTCCATTTACACCTAGCCTAGTCACATAACAATGTATTTTGTCAGCTCCATTGTAGTGCTTTACCCTAAACACCCCCTAAAATGTGTACAAATGTTATTGTTGGCCTTAAATTCAGGCAGAGTGCCAGAAGCTTTTTTTTTGGTCCCAAACTCATTTAGAACTGCCCCCTAATTTTTTTACAATGGGCCATCAGATGGGGGGAGGAATCTGATAAGTGGACCTTATATTCTTGTCTTTAAATACTCTTTAAAATAAATGTTATACTGATGTTGGCCAATAATGTTTTTGTGTAATCTGCTTGCAATGTTATGTGCAAAAGTACCAATTTTTTTATTTCTGGTTTGACTCCACAGTTTCCTTCAACGCCACAGGAATGGCAGACTGTGGCCTCCCATTTTGCCGACCGCTGTGACATTTCAAACTGTGGAGGGGCTATAGATGGGAAGCATGTCCACATCGTGCCACCACCCCATTCGGGGTCTTACTATTACAATTCTAAGGGTTTTAATAGTATAGTGTTGATGGCGGTGGTGTCGGCAAAATATGAGTTCCTCTATGTGGACGTGGGGAAGAATGGCCAGATGGAGGATGGAGGAGTCTTCACCCAGACCGAGTTCTACCAACGTCTCCAGACTGATGGCCTGGCATTGGCACCTGCTGCGGACAACATTGAAGGACTCCTGTTTGTCTTTATTGCTGATGAAGCATTCAGTCTGGGTGAACACCTGATGAGGCCATTTCCCCAGAGGACCCTCACCCCGGAGAGGAGGGTTTTTAACTACCGGCCGGCCAGAGGCATAAGAGTTGTTGAGAATGCCTTCGGGATAATGGCCAGCCGGTTCCACATGTTTCTGACAGCAATACATATGGCGGAGTACAAAATTAACCACATCATCTTATCCTGCTGCATATTGCGCAATTTTTAAGGTAAAAAGCCCAAAATTACGTTGTCTCAGTTGGGCCAGAGGCCGGACTTCCTGTGAATCCCCTGATGGGCCTGGATACTGGCTGTCCTGGCTAGGGATGAGCCGAACACCCCCACGGTTCGGTTCGCACCATAACCTGCGAACGGACCGAAAGTTTGCGTGAACTTTAGAACCCCCTTAATGTCTATGGGACTCGAACGTTCAAAATCAAAAGTGCTAATTTTAAAGGCTAATATGCAACTTATTGTCCTAAAAAGGGTTTGGGGACCTGGGTCCTGCCCCAGGGGACATGTATCAATGCAAAAAAAAGTTTTAAAAATGGCTGGGAAATATTCCTTTAAATATCGTACCTGGGGGGTGTTTATAGTTATGCCTGTAAAGTGGCGCATGTTTCCCGTGATTAGAACAGTCCCTGTACAAAATGACATTTTTAAAGGAATAAAAGTCATTTAAAACTGCTTGCGGCTTTAATGTAATGTCGGGTCCCGGCAATATGGATGAAAATCAGTGAGACAAACGGCATGAGTACCCCCCAGACCATTACCAGGCCCTTTGGGTCTTGTATGGATATTAAGATAATCTATTTTTAAGCTTTTTGGAAAACATAGGGAAGGGTTATCACCCCTGTAACATTTGTTTTGCTGTCTGTGCACCTCTTCAGAAGATTTCACCTCACTTTCTGTCCCAATGACAAATGTTTTTTGAAAATTTGGGGTTTTTCGTGAAACAAGGATTGGTGATAAAGCATCAGTGAAGAGGAGACAGGTTTTTCCCATATTAACTCATACAGGAGAGAAATTCCCTTCCTCACTTCCTGTTGTCTCCTTCCGCTTGCAAGTAGGAGTCGTTTGTAAGTTGGATGTTTTAAAGTAGGGGCCTGCCCTATATACTCTGCAGAAATTGGGGCCTTGCCACAACACTATTAGCCCTCACAGTTACTCTTGGTGGGTGCAGAAATGGGCCGTGCTGTGAAATATTAGATCAAGAATTGAAATTACATGCCATTGTTGAACAGTGGTAGAAAAATTGGGCCTTTGGTGGTGGTGGTGGTGCTGGTGCCACAACACTGTAAGTCCTCACAGTTACTCTTGGTGGGCACTGGAATGGGCCCTGCTGTGAAATATTAGATCAAGAATTGTAATTACATGCACCTGTTGAACGGGGCAGAAAAATTGGGCCTTTGGTGGGGGTGGTGGTGGTGTTGTCACAACACTGTAAGCCCTCACAGTTACTCTTGGTGGGCGCAGGAATGGGCCCTGCTGTGAAATATTAGATCAAGAATTGTAATTACAAACAGGGGCAGAAAAATTGAGCCTTAGGCACTGGTGCAACAACACTGCAACCCCTCACAGATGCTATGGTTGGAGCGCAGGAATGAGCCCTGCTGCAAAGTATTGCATCAAAAATTGTAATTATACGCCCCTGTTAAACAGCGGCTGAAAATTTAGGTCTTGGGCACTGGTGCTGGTGCCACAACACTGCAACCCCTCACAGATACTCTAGTTGGAGTGCAGGAATGAGCCCTGCTGCAAAGTATTGCATCAAAATTTGTAATTACACGCCCCTGTTAAACAGGGGCAGAAAAATTGCCACAACACTGCAACCCCTCACAGATGCTATAGTTGGAGCGCAGGAATGAGCCCTGCTGCAAAGTATTGTATCAAAAATTGTAATTATACACCCCTGTTAAACAGGGGCTGAAAATTTGGGCCTTGGGCATTGGTGCTGGTGCCATAACACTGTAACCCTTCACAGATACTCTAGTTGGAGTGCAGGAATGAGCCCTGCTGCAAAGTATTGCATCAAAATTTGTAATTACATGCCCCTGTTAAACAGGGGCAGAAAAATTGCCACAACACTGCAACCCCTCACAGATGCTATAGTTGGAGCGCAGGAATGAGCCCTGCTGCAAAGTATTGTATCAAAAATTGTAATTATACACCCCTGTTAAACAGGGGCTGAAAATTTGGGCCTTGGGCATTGGTGCTGGTGCCATAACTAGGGATGAGCCGAACACCCCCCTGTTCGGTTCGCACCAGAACATGCGAACAGGAAAAAAGTTCGTTCGAACATGCGAACACCGTTAAAGTCTATGGGACACGAACATGAGCGCCGTCACACAGCGGGAGCCTCCCTCCATGCCAGCATGGATTGCGGAACGGCCCGGAGAAGAAAATTAAGAAGAGAAGAAGAGAAGAAAAGAAGAAGAGAAGAGCGGGAGCCTCCCCCCCATGCCATGGGTGCGGAGCGGCCCGAGGAGAAGAAGATAGAAGACGCCGCGGAGGAGATGCTGGACGAGAACGCCGGAGGAAGAACCAGAAGAGCCAGAAGAACCAGAAGATGAAGGAAGATGAAGGAAGATAGAAGAAAGAAGAAGCATTTAAATAAAGGAATTGTCAAAAACTGTCTCTTGTCATTTTTAACATTTTTGACACTTTTTTAGTGAAATGGTAGGGGTACTTATGTACCCCCTTACCATTTCACACAGGGGGGGGGCCGGGATCTGGGGGTCACCTTGTTAAAGGGGGATTCCAGATTCCGATAAGCCCCCCGCCCGCAGACCCCCACAACCACCGGCCAGGGTTGTGGGGATGAGGCCCTTGTCCTCATCAACATGGGGACAAGGTGTTTTGGGGGGCTACCCCAAAGCACCCTCCCAATGTTGAGGGCATGTGGCCTGGTACAGTTCAGGAGGGAGGGGGGGCCGCACTCTCGTCCCCCCCTCTTTTCCTGCGGCCTGCCAGGTTGCGTGCTCGGATAAGGGTCTGGTATGGATTTTTGGGGGGACCCCACGCCGTTTTTTTTTTTTTTTTTGGCACGGGGTTCCCCTTAAAATCCATACCAGACCTGAAGGGTCTGGTATGGAATTTAGGGGGAACCCCACGTCATTTTTTTTTTTTTTTTTGGCGCGGGGTTCCCCTTAAAATCCATACCAGACCTGAAGGGCCTGGTATGGAATTTAGGAGGACTCCCACGTCATTTTTTTTTTTTTAATTTTGGTTTGGGGTTCCCCTTTGGGGAATTCCCATGCCGTTTTTATCAATGAACTTCTATGTGTATTGTCGGCAATGCAATAGCCACGGGTAGTTTTAAATGAGTTTTTTCCTTCAAAATGTCATTTTGCTGTCAGACTGTTCTAAACACAGGAAACATGCGCCCCTTTACAGGCATACTATAGACACCCCCCAGGTACGAAATTTAAAGGGATATTACACTTTTATTGATTGACTTTAAGCATTATTAAAATCACTGCTCCTGAAAAAACGGCCGTTTTTAAAACTTTTTTTTGCATTGATCCATGTCCCCTGGGGCAGGACCCAGGTCCCCAAACACTTTTTATGACAATAACTTGCATATTAGCCTTTAAAATTAGCACTTTTGATTTCTCCCATAGACTTTTAAAGGGTGTTCCGCGGCATTCGAATTTGCCGCGAACACCCCAAATTGTTCGCTGTTCGGTGAACTTGCGAACAGCCAATGTTCGAGTCGAACATGAGTTCGACTCGAACTCGAAGCTCATCCCTAGCCATAACACTGTAACCCTTCACAGATACTCTAGTTGGAGTGCAGGAATGAGCCCTGCTGCAAAGTATTGCATCAAAAATTGTAATTATAAGCCCCTGTTAAACAGGGGCAGAAAAATTGGGCCTTGGCCACTGGTGGCTGTGCCCAGAACCAAAAATGTTCTTACAAGCTATCACAATTAAAATTGAGGAGGAAGAGGATTGTGTCTCAGCATAACAGGATAGTCATAACAGGATTACATCAGCCTCAGGTGCTTGGTAGCTGGTGATCCAAGACTGATTCATTTTTATGAAGGTTAGCCGATCGACCGATTTGGTGGATAGGCGCACCCTGTGATCGGTTACCACGCCTCCAGCAGCACTGAATGTGCGTTCCGAAAGAACGCTGGATGCAGGACAGGCCAGTAGCTCAGTTGCATACTGTGCAAGCTCTGGCCAGTAATCCATCCTCAAGACCCAGTAACCCAGAGGATTTTCGGTGGGAAAGGTGTCCAAGTCTGATCTTGCCCCTAGGTAATCCTGCACCATGTGAATCAGACGCTGGCAATGGTTGCTGGAACCGATCATACCTTGGGGTTGCGGACTAAAAAATTGTCTGAACACATCGGTCAGACGGCCACCTTCCCCACCACTCCTTCTGACTGACTGAAGCCTCAGCAACACATTGTCCAGGAGGACCAGGAAATTGTAACCTCCCAGGCTCTGCAAAAGCATTGCACAAACCTTTCTGCAAGGCCTCCCGAAGATATTTCATCCTTTGCTCCCTCTGCGATGGCAAGATAAGGTTCACAACCTTACCCTTGTAACGTGGATCAAGGAGGGTTGCCAGCCAGTAATCATCCCTCCCCT
Source organism: Aquarana catesbeiana (assembly GCF_042186555.1). Lineage (NCBI taxonomy): Eukaryota > Metazoa > Chordata > Amphibia > Anura > Ranidae > Aquarana > Aquarana catesbeiana. The sequence goes on along the minus strand of NC_133334.1, from coordinate 92,326,700 downwards.
TGATATCACGAATACAAGGATCCTTCTGCGGGCTTTGCAGGATCAGGGAGGCCATGCAGAGTAGGTTTGCTGAGGCATTCGGTCCGGAGTCCTCTGGGTCACTAAGGACGACATGATCTGCAGCCACCTCCTCCCAGCCATGTACAAGTCCATGGGTTTCTTCGGACTGTAAATGATCCCTTGAAGACTGCTGCTGATGCTGAGTGCCAGGCTCCACCTCCATGCTGACACAATCCTCCTCCTCCTCATCCTCTTCCTGTGTGATCAGCGGGCACGCAGGAACACTGTCTGGATAAAGGGGGCCTTGAGAGGTAAGGAAGTCCTCCTCTTTCTCCCTCTGTTCTGCCTCAAGTGCCCTGTCCATTATTCCACGCATCATGTGCTCCAACAGGTGGACAAGAGGGACAGTGTCACTGATGCATACACTGTCACTGCTCACCATCCTCGTGGCCTCCTCAAATGGTGACAGGACAGTGCATGCATCCCTGATCATAGCCCACTGGCGTGGGGAAAAAAAACAAGGTCCCCCGACCCTGTCCTGGTGCCATAGTCGCATAGGTACTCATTGATGGCCCTCTGCTGCGTGTGCAGCCGCTGCAGCATGGCCAACATTGAGTTCCACCTGGTGGGCATGTCACAGATCAGGCAGTTCTTGGGCAGGTTAAATTCCAATGCACACAGTCTTTCCTGGCCTGCCTCAGGAAATCCTGTAAGCCTGGGTACCTGCCCAAGAACTGCTGCACCACCAAGTTAAGGATGTGAGCCAAACAGGGCACATGGGTCAGTTGTCCCTGTCAGAGGGTGGAGAGGAGGTTGGTGCCAGTGGCTTAAGCTGGCGTGGCGGTCAACCACCTCTGAACCTGCCCCTGCAGAGCTGACAGAATCTCTCCCCCAGTGTGGCTCCTGTCCCCCAAGCACACCAGCTCAAGCACCGCATGGCATCTTTTTGCCTGCGTGCTTGCGTAGCCCCTTGAACACCTACGGAGTACCGCTGGTTCAGAGGACAAATCAGCACAGGAAGAGGCCATGGAGGAAAAAGAAGAGGAGTGGGTGGAGGAGAGAGGTGTGCAGAATCACCACTAGTAGAATTTTGGAGGTGTGGTGGCGGAACGACCTCCAACACGACTGCACCCTGTCCTGCATCCTTCCCAGCTGCCAGAAGAGTCACCCAGTGCTCTTTGAAAGATAGGTAACATCCCTGTCCATGCCTGCTGGACCATGAGTCAGCGGTAATATGCAGCTTACCGCTGACTGCCCTGTCCAGCGAGGCCAAAACATTGCCTTCCACATGCCGGTAGAGATCCGGAATCGCCTTTCATGAGAAAAAGTGGCGTTTGGGAACCTTCCACTGAGGAACCGCACATTTCACAAACTCACAAAACTCACAAAAGGGGGCAGAGTCTACCACCTGAAAAGTGGATTTAGCCAAGCTAGCATTCAACCGCTGGGCATGTGGATGGCTGGGACCGAACTTCTTTCAGCGGTGCAGTGCAGCAGCTGGGGCAGGGAAATTTGCCTGCTACAATCTGATGTTGGTGTACCGATAGCAGATTGCCCGCAAATACTTGGCTGTGACACACCTAATTCTACACCTTCATTCCTCTCAGTGCAGGTTTCAGAGAGGACTGAAGGTATAGTGGGGTTGGAGATCCCATCTGATGAGGAGCAAGGAGAGGTCCGCTTTGTTCTTTGGTGTGGGTCTTTTAGGTACGCTTGCCAATGAACAGCATGGCAGGTCAACATATGTCTGGTCAAGCATGTGGTGCCCAAGTGGGAGATGTTTGACCACGCGAGATACGCTTGAGACATATGTTGCAAACAGCAGTGGTGGGATCTGATGCACTCATCTCAAAAAAAGCCCACACCAAAAAACTTTTGGAATAATACACAGAGACAGCAGCGCCCTGCACATGTGGAGCTCTGCGGTGTGATGCAGTCGGTGTGCTGCCCTTAAGCTGGCCCCTGGAGGGCATCCTGCCTCGTTGTGTTGGAGATGTGTCTCCTCCTCTCTCCTATCAGGCACCCACATGGAGTCAGTGACCTCATCATCCTCTCCCTCCTCATCACTGGAGCAAAGCTGGCAGTATGCTGCAGCTGGGGGAACATGACTGCCAGATTGCTGTCCTTCTTGGGCACCCCCTCTCTCTGGGCTCACGTTATTGCCTTCCTCTAGCTGGGTACAATCATTGGAGCCTTCAAAACGTTGGGCATCCTCCTGGAGCATGTACCCAATACTGTGGTCAAACAGTTCGGGGGACTCCTCAGGAGGACATGGGGCTAGGGAAGGAGTGACTGATGCCATTGAGCCGAGGGAAGAGGCTGCATTGGCAGCTGCTTTGCCAGACAAAGTACCCTGAGCCTGGGTGAGAGAGGATGAGGAGGATGAGGATGGCTTAGTCATCCACTCTACCAAGTATTACGCATGTTGCTCAACACGGCCAGCTGCCGAAAAAAAGGACTAGCGTGTCCCATATCCACGTACTGATGAGGATGCACCGTCTCCATGACCAGCACTGTTGCCTCCAGACACAGAGCCTGCTTGCCCTCTTTTATTGGCTTGTGACTGTCTGCCTCTCCTTGTTAACCTTCTAGACATACTAATGGCCTACAGTGAAATGTAGCTGCACAAAGCTGGATGTATATATATATAGTGATACTGCAGCTAGCAGAATCAACTGCCTGCCTGTAGTATTATTAGTATGAGAACACCAGCAATTGTCTTCAGGTAGCTTTAGGTGCACACAGTGCAGAGGAAGCAGTACACTAACTATAAATACTGCAGCTGCCTGTCTGTGGTACTAATAGGATCAGAAGAACACCACCAATTTTCTTCAGGTAGCTTTAGGTGCACACTGTGCAGAGCACACAGTACACTAACTGTAAATACTGTAGCTGCCTGTCTGTGGTATTAAAAGGAACAGAACAACAGCAATTGTCTTCAGGTAGCTTTAGGTGCACACTGTGCAGAGGACGCAGCACACTAACTGTAAATACTGCAGCTGCCTGCCTGTGGTACTACTAGGATCAGAAGAACACCACCAATTTTCTTCAGGTAGCTTTAGGTGCACACTGTGCAGAAGACACAGTGCACTAACTGTAAATACTGTAGCTGCCTGTCTGTGGTATTAATAGGATCAGAACAAAAGCAATTGTCTTCAGGTAGCTTTAGGTGCACACTGTGCAGAGGACGCAGTACACTAACTCTAAATACTGCAGCTGCCTGCCTGTGGTACTAATAGGATCAGAAGAACACCACCAATTTTCTTCAGGTAGCTTTAGGTGCACACAGTACACTAACTGTAAATACTGCAGCTGCCTGCGGTACTAATAGGATCAGAAGAACACCACCAATTTTCTTCAGGTAGCTTTAGATGCACACTGTGCAGAGGACGCACTACACTAACTGTAAATACTGCAGCTGCCTGCGGTACTAATAGGATCAGAAGAACACCACCAATTTTCTTCAGGTAGCTGTAAATACTGTAAAAACACCTGCCTGCCTGTCAGTATGAAGAGAATAACTGGAACGGATCTAGCTAAACTGAATACAGTGTATATATATATATATATATATATATATATATATATATATATATATAACACCTAGGATGTATATATATACACAATACACTGTAATAGATTAAAATCGTGTCATCGCATAGTGGTCATGCGGATACGGAATAAGTTACAGGTGCCACGTCTTATATACAATAGTTTAGAAGAACAAGAGAATATTGGTGGGCTCAAGACTTTATAGGCACAATAATGAGGATAATATGTAATTAAAATATTGTTTTATTTCGAAATTATTATAAAAAAAGGAGAAGGAGGATAAAAAATAGGGTAGGACAATCACAGTTTACAAATTATGCACTCCATACACATTTGGTTGGTTGGTGAAAAAGATAAGCGAAACTTATGGAACCAACAAGAGACATGCAGCTTATTGATCTATATAGTTACAGTACATTTCGTTGAACCAAGCGCTATGTGATGGTGGCAATCAGATTCTGTATGAGCTCGACATGTTACGGGCCGCATGCGCTTCTTCAGGAGCACAGAATTAGGATACTGTAATGAATAATACATTTTGTGAAGGAAACAACATCATTTTATGTCTATATATGAACTTACATCTAAACAATAAAGTAGAGTGGTAAAAGAAAGGCTGTTCTTAAAACATCAAGGGGGTATCCGTCTTGCAATGATCAGGTGGAGCAAAGGCAATGTGGGGACGAATGTAACATGGTACAGATCGATAGTAGGAAGATAGGATAGGTTGTGGGGTATAACGTAAGATATAGAATCAGGTAAGGTTAAGGTAAGAAGCAAGGGAAGTGGGAGGGGAGGAGGGAGATATGGGGGAAGAGGGGGATGGTAAGAAGGGGGGGGTTCAACGAAATGTACTGTAACTATATAGATCAATAAGCTGCATGTCTCTTGTTGGTTCCATAAGTTTCGCTTATCTTTTTCACCAACCAACCAAATGTGTATGGAGTGCATAATTTGTAAACTGTGATTGTCCTACCCTATTTTTTATCCTCCTTCTCCTTTTTTTATAATAATTTCGAAATAAAACAATATTTTAATTACATATTATCCTCATTATTGTGCCTATAAAGTCTTGAGCCCACCAATATTCTCTTGTTCTTCTAAACAATACACTGTAAGTGCAGCTAACTGACTCGCCTGCCTTCTCTAACTTAAATCAAATGACACTGTCTCTCTGTCTATCTCTCCACTGCCGCAGCAACACACTACACAAGGCCGCCACGCAGGTGGCCTTATATGGTGTGGGGCATGTACTAAACCCCCTGAGCCATAATTGGCCAAAGCCATCCTGGCTTTGGCCAATTACGGCTCTCTGTACAGATGGCGCTGTGATTGGCCAAGCATGTGGGTCATAGTGCATGTTTGGCCAATCATCAGCCAGCAATGCATTGTGATGCCGCAGTGTATTATGGGCCGTGACGCGCTACTCGAATTTGGCGTGAACTGCCCATAACGTGACGAAAGTTCAACAGGCAAAGTTCGACTCGAACTCGAAGCTCATCCCTAGTTCTGGCTTGGCACCCCAAAGCGCCCGTGAAGTTCGGCAGAAATATGTAAATTATTTTATGGGTAGGGGGGCATTGCTATGCCAGACAATGTCTAAATACGTTTTTAATTTAAAAAAATATATCTGATAAAATCTTGAAATTTCTTTATTAATTGTGTTTCTTTTTAGCTGTCTCCTAGGTTCTCCTAGTACACTTGTAGTGCCAAGTGTATTTTCCTTTAGTAAATAAACCCCATTGTCACTGTAAACACAAAATTACTTACAAAACTGGTATTGAGCTTTGAAAGAAGAAGCCACACATTGTTGATTATCAAACTTTTTACTCTGTGCACATGTGCGTTAAAAAATTTTGGGGGAAAATAATTTTTTTTTCTCTTTCTTTCTTTCTTTTTTTACAATTTTTTGTTTTTTCTTGATATAAACAGGCATCTTTCAAAACATAACATACACAACTCTGGAACTTACAAAGTTCAACGTAGAAAAAAATTAAAGCAATATCAGACATCATAGACATGTCCAAAATGTGTTGATATTGCCTTCATCAGATGGGGTGATGTCACCCCTTTAAAAGCCAAATTTTGAGATACTCACAATTTGGGAGTCAAAATGAGTACTTCCCTCCTGATCCCATGCCTAATGTCAACATGTGCTATCTCCCATCATGGGGGATCAATGGACGTGTTTTGGGGTGCAACCCCTTCCTCTCACCTACTAGAGTTATGTGGAAGGGGTTGCATCCACTAAACGCGTACATTGATATCCCCTGATGGCAGATAGCACATGTTGACATACTGTGTACATCTTCAAAATTTGGATTTTAAAATGTAAAAAAAAAAAAATTTTTGTTTAGTACAACAAATGGTAAAATTGTGGCATTTGGAAGATATTTAGATTCTCCCCAACACATCAGTCATGTTCTTCATTTGTTGTTCCATAACATTGAGTTTATTCCTTATGATGTCAATTTCACGATTCCACACCATGATGTCCTGGATTAGCCTTTGTGCACTGTCACTTGTGAAATGTTCAGCTTGCTCTTCCACAACCAGCACATCACCTAAAATTTTGAGTAAAAACATGTATTATAAATATGCAGGCATACATATATTACCTGAAGCTAGGGTGTCAGACACTCCCCTGTTGTGGTGACAAGTTCGCCAACTTCCTCCATCTCTCCTTCCTCCAGATCCTCCAGATCCTTGGGGTGTGGTCTTTTGCTGAGTTCCCCTTCTTTGTGAGGTGTGGGGTTCCTGGTGTCCTCTGAGTGGTGTCCTCCCGAGTCTTTTCTCCCCTATGAGAATGAAACAAAAGGTATACTTAGCACACAGATATTTGAGTCCAGAAATAAGAATATGATTTTTTACCTTACCAAAGCTGGAATACTTACCTTTTTGTGACAATTTTCACACATGGAGCCACCCCAGGTATCCACTGGAGCACCTGTGTGGGCCACCTTAAAAAGTTTGTTTTTGTGTCCCACACTAGTGTCCTGAGTCCAGATGTGTAAACAGCTGCTGAGTGTCCTCTCCTTATATTACACTGAATCAAGCTTGCATTTCATTCTAGTTACAAACACATCTAGACAGCAATGTACAAAACTTATTTTTTTACAAATAGGCATGACCAAATGTATTTAACCTGTATCTGCCCAAAACATTGTGTTTAATGAGCAAACAATGTTTTCTATGACCGATTACTATGCCCACGAACATGAAAGTCGCCATTTTAAACTGTACAACAGTATAATAATATGATAGGAACACACGACAAGTACTTACTTTTTAGAAGCACTCTCTTGATTCTTCTATACTGATCCTGCTCCCTCAGTTTCAGGTCTGGCCAGCGTTTCCTCAATTGCTCCTTGGATCGTCGTACCCCAAAATTTATGTGCAGACTCTTCACAACTTTAGTCATGATATTGGCCTTTCTCACATTTGGGTTTAGATACGGTCCATGATTCCCTAATGTATGCAAAAAATTTGTGGAAATATACAGCCTCTACCTCACATTACTCTGCGCCAAGAACCAATCCAAAATCTAATGTAGTAAACCGGAGCAGCTACTTAGAATAATAAACATATAAAAATAACTAATAAATCATCAAACAAAATAGGTGCCAAGTCTCTGATTTCTTATTGCAGCAGCCCTATGTGTCAGATTTCTAGACACATTTAAAATAGGACCACTAGTTAAGAAGATTTAGGAAAGTTCAAAAAACTGTGTTCTGTAGGAGTGAAGAGCTTCTTCCACCAAGTGTGGGGGATAACCCCCAGTGGGATTGCACTCACCAAAATCCAGCAAACACAAGCCTTTTTGTTGTTATCATTGATAGCTTTCCTTCTCCTCTATCCGACCACCAGGTGTCAGCAACCCTCTCGGTTAATATCGTATCACATATAGGAGGATTAAAATATCCATATAGCGTAATATTGATAAAATAATTTTATTTAATATGTAAATAACTCCCCCCCTTTGTAAAAACTGTGTACCAAATGTACAATGAATAGAGCATTTGTAATAAAGTGCACTGTGCCTGTTATCCTGACTCCCGGGAGGTATTCCAGAACGCTCACTGAATCCAGCTAACTGCTTGCTTCCTGGTTCCTCTCCGGTGCGTGGAACGCACACGTCACTTCCGGTAGATTACGTCACTGACGCGTTTCGTCACTTCCGGACGTCGTCTGAGGGCGTAATCTACCTTTTGATAAGACAGTATTTATACCAGTGACGGGTTCAGCAGCCAATGGGAAAAGATCTACTGACAAGCCCATACCACCCAGTAATCAGCGCTTGTAGAGCTGTCAGCAATGGGGAACAAGGCCCTTTATCACCCATAATAAATCTAGGCTGCTTTGAACAAATCACAGACGACTTTTCGAGGGAAACATGACTTATATGCCTATTATAAGACCATACCTTATAAACATTTATCCTAACACCAATATACAAATATCGTGTAAATACTATTCCATGTATTCCGGTAAGATAAATCAAGACATGTATAATTTTCTGATGGAATGCATACAAAGGGCAAAGGGGAAATATTAAACAAAAGGGAAATAACCAAAAGGAACATAATCCTCCAAATTCATTTGATATCCCTGTATATAATAAATTTCAGCCATTACAGGAATACCAGATGAATCAAGAATATTACACTAACCAACCCCAGCCTCGTCCTTTTTTAGGGAGAGGGAGGGGGTTTCAACGAAGGGGACAGGGACTACCCCCACGTAGAGGAAGGCCCCCATCGTATTCCCAGACCCCAAGTCAACACAAGGGTCTACAACCCCCAACCCAGCACAGAGGTCCACAACCCTGGAATCATCAAAAAATACCCCATTGGAAGGAACAACACCCACAACAAGAAAAAGGTTATCCCCAGCACGCTGTTGCAATAAAAGGAAACACCGGGGTTGTAGGGCAGGATCTAGAATCCAAAAAAAGAAGGGGGTCCGAGTAGGAGGTATTTTTAACCTTTCTGATGTAAAGGTAACACATAAGGAAATGAACATCTTAAATCTGGGTCTAAAATGTGGTCTAAAGAAGCCCATTAATAAGTTTGATGTCTTTATTGACATTCACAAATACATCAGAAAATTGAACATCAAAAAATACTTCATAGGTTGTAATTCTTCTTCTACCATCGGTACTGTTCGTAAGCCCAACAAAGCGATTAATAGCGGCCTGAAAAACAAATCTCTGTTCAATCCTCTCAATAATCCGAATCACCAAGTAGAGGTGTTCAAAGGATTAGTTTTGCGAGATTTGGAAAACCTCAAACCAAATAAGGAGGTGAACATGAGACACATTAGTGAAGGCATCACCATGTTAGAAAAAAGAAAAGAAATCATCATAAGGCCAGCTGATAAGGGAGGAGGGGTGGTGATACTCCCAAAGGAGTTTTATCATGGTCAGATTATGGAGATGCCATCTGATCAAGTGACATATAAACCCCTCGAGAGTGATCCAACTCAATCCTATAGGGACCAATTGAAAACTTTGGTGGATATGAAATCAAGAAGTGGCTTCTTAAGTGACAAAGAAAAACGTTTTTTAGTACCTTCGAGCAGCCGTATACCTACGCTATACACTCTGCCAAAGATTCATAAAGACCCCTCCAACCCTCCAGCAAGACCTATAGTAAACAGTATAGAGTCAGTTTCTGCAAGAATGGGCCAGTACTTAGATTGCTTTTTACAAAAGAGCGTCATGAGTACTCGCTCATATCTGAGAGATGGGAAGATAAGACCATTTTTAAAGAACAACGTTCAGAATTAATTTTCTATAAACGCTTCATTGATGATTTGTTTTTTATTTGGGCTGGGTCACCTGAGTCACTGGAATTGTTTTTGCAAACATTAAATTGTAACAACAATAATATTAGATTGACCTTGAATTGGCACAGAGACACAATCAATTTTCTTGATGTTACTATATACCAACGGAATGATAAACTGGAGACAAAGGTGTTCTTCAAAAAGACGGATAGAAATAGCTATTTGCTTATCACCAGCAGCCATCATCCCCTCTGGCTCAAAGATATTCCAAAAGGACAGATCATGAGGGTGAAAATAAATTGTTCCGAAGAAACAGAGTTTTTTCTCCAATCAAAAATTCTCATGGAGGGATCGCAACGGTTTCTTTGCATGCAGAAAATGTAAAGCATGCAGAGAAGTTGCCAGACCCCTGAGGAGGATTCTCCTGCAAATAATCGGTCTTTTGATATTAAACAATTTATCACGTGCAATAGTACTTATGTGGTCTATGCTCTAAAATGCCCCTGCGGCCTGATTTATATAGGCCGCACTAAGAGATTGCTACGGATTAGAATTGCGGAGCATATCAACAACATTAAAATAGGTTACAAAGACCACAATGTGTCTTTACATTTTAAGTTGAAGCATAATATGGATTCCACGGGGTTAGAATTCTGGGGTGTTGAACATCTCCAAACTCATTGGAGAGGTATGAATCGCATCCTAGAATTATCCAAACATGAAACTCGGTGGATTTATTCCGTGGACGTACTTTCCCCCAGAGGCCTTAACATAGAGCTTGATATAAATTGTTTTATCTGTGACACATAGTATTTATTTTGAGAACAACCCTGAGTAGTTCCTGTTAGTTATATTTAGTAAAACAAACGGTGATATTACATCTAGATTTCTAATGTTAATTTTTGATTTTTACTTTTTTAATTACATGAAGATCAGAGTCTATATACATACACACATTTTTTTAGATTATATATTTTTCTAGATAACAAGCATCCTTTTGGACAACAATTATTTTAGAAAATGTCTTTTTAAATTTTTTAGATAAAGATCATTTTTATGTATTTTATCATTTAATCTATTGGTTACACAATGCTTATATTTTTGGTATTATGGAGATCATGCACCTTATTTTTTATATTGCCATTGTGTGTTTAATGTCATTGTATTACATCCTCCATTCATAATAATTTTTTGTCCTGATGTCCATATTTATGCTGAGGGCTGTTGCTCTATATGGTAACAGTAAGTTGAAACAGGACAAATTGACATGCAGGCGGATGTATGCATTCCATCAGAAAATTATACGTCTTGATTTATCTTACCGGTATACATGGAATAGTATTTACATGATATTTGTATATTGGTGTTAGGATAAATGTTTATAAGGTCGTCTGTGATTTGTTCAAAGCAGCCTAGATTTATTATGGGTGATAAAGGGCCTTGTTCCCCACTGCTGACAGCTCTACAAGCGCTGATTACTGGGTGGTATGGACTTGTCAGTAGATCTTTTCCCACTGGCTGCTGAACCTGTCACTGGTATAAATACCGTCTTATAAAAAGGTAGATTACGCCCTCAGACGACGTCCGGAAGTGACGAAACGCGTCAAGGACGTAATCTACCGGAAGTGACGTGTGCGTTCCACGCACCGGAGAGGAACCAGGAAGCAAGCAGTTAGCTGGATTCAGTGAGCGTTCTGGAATACCTCCCGGGAGTCGGGATAACAGGCACAGTACACTTTATTACAAATGCTCTATTCATTGTACATTTGCTGCTGCAATAAGAAATCAGAGACTTGGCACCTGTTTTGTTTGATGATTTATTGCTTATTTTTATAGGTCCATGATTCCCACCATAGTCGTTGAGACCTTAAATCTTCTCCTCCAGGACGTTTCTGGCTCCGGGCTTTCCTCCTTCTCGTTACTGCTATTATCACACACCTGCTATGTCTCCGCCATGTCGCTCCTACTGCATGCTGAAAGAGAAGGGGCGGGGGAATATTCTCAAAAGAACGTCAGGGGCAGGCGACGCGGGCGGAGTTTCATGCGCAGTGTATATCAAGCTAACACGCATGTGTCGTACATACGATTTGTGTGTGGAGGAAGGAGGAATGGAAGTGGCGAGCGTCCTAAACAAAGGTAAAATTTTAACTTGGGCCATCAGTGGCCTATACTGCTTCAAGATTGAGGCCTATATTGGGATAAGATTAGGAGAGTTTAGGCTGACATTAGTGTTTTTGTCTGATGTATTGTCTTACAGCAAATATGAATCACTTTAAGGACCCAGAATTCATGGCCAGTTTCATTGACAGGTACAGGTAGATAAGGAATTTGTGGGAGGTGAAACACAGCTTATATTATAATAAACAAGCTAGGAGGTCAACGATGGAGAAACTTCTGGAATTTGTGAAGACTTGGGTCACCGATACAACCATCGTGTTCTTGGGAAAGAAAATTGGGATCTTGAGGAACATGTATAAGAAGGAGCATAATAGGATCCAGAAATCACTCAGATCAGGAGCAGCAGCAGCGCAAGTGTATGTACCCAGGCTGTGGTACTTCAACCATCCAGACTGAAGCCAGGGAATCACTTTCTACCCTTCCCTGCAGCCTTCCCTCCGCCCTTCCCTCAACCCCAGGAGAGGCTGACGAGGAACAACCTGGGCCTTCCATCCTGGAAGAAGTGGATGCGCCCAGCTGGAGTCAGGTATATTATTTTAATACATATTTATTGTCCTAATATTAATGATGTTAACTAGATGTTATAATTGCTAACAAATTAATGATTTTGAAAAAAAGAGATTTACATATCAATTGACAGTAGTGGCCAAAAATGTTTGGGACAAGAATGAAAAATGCTGGGCTCAGAATGATAGTCTTATCTATTTATTGACATTCAATTTGCAAGTCATGTGCTGAAAATTGTGTGTGATTGATGAACCAAAAACTAAAACTATGTCCCTTTTTTATACACAGGATGAGCTCAGCCAGGAGGAGGGTCTGGAAAGTGGCAGGCAGGAGGAGGCCATGCCCAGTGTCAGCCAGGAGGCCATGCCCAGTGTCAGCCAGGAGGTGGGCGGGCCCAGTGTCAGCCAGGAGGTGGGCGGGCCCAGTGTCAGCCAGGAGGTGGGCGGGCCCAGTGGCCTCACCCAATCACAGGTGCCTCCCCTCCACCTTCCAACAAAAAGGCCCAAGAAGGGGACGATCATGGAGGAGGCAGCACTGGGCCTCATTAGGGAAGCAAGTGATGTCCTCAGAAGCCCCCCCCCGACGCTGAAGAGGCCTATGGCTGCTATCTAGCCACTAGATTATAGAAATTGGAGGAGGGCCAATGCGTCCTCTGTGAGGGAATTTTTGCTCAGGTCCTTCAGAAGGGGTTGAGGGTCCAGCAGACTGAGAACAGCCACGTATGTGAGCTCTCCCATCCTCCTCCTCCTCCTGACACAAGTCCACCACCAGAGCCACAGCCTCCAAGGAAGGCTGCAGGGAAGGCTGAAGGGAAAGCATGGATAGAAGGCTACAGTGAAGAGAAGAAAGTGATGGCCTGGGTTCAGTCTGGTCGGACAGAAGACACAGGCTGGTGTAGTACCACAGCCTGGGGACATATATGTCATCTGCTGCTGGTCCTGATCTCGGGGAGTCCTGGACCAGATTGGGCTCCAAATTATATGGACTCCTCAAGCTAACAATTTTATTTTCCACAGACTTGATGTCTGCCCTGGGGGCCAAAAGGTTTAGCAAATTCTAAAAGTTTCTCCAGTGTTGCCTTCCTCTCTATTTTGTTACCCAGAATAAATGGATTTTTTTTCACAAATACTTGCCTATGTGTTTTTCTACAAAAAGGACAGTTTGTTAGTGAGTAGGCAGGTACATTTCAAAGATACAATGTCAAATTAACAAGGAACAACAACCAACCTCCTAGAGGTTAAAAAATACAAGATAATAATGGTGTTGTGGTAACTTGACACACACAAAAAAAATATTATGGAGATCACTAGAAAACAATTTTTCAATAATCCAAAAAAAAGGAGATCTGGATGAAAATTAAAAAAAAAAGATGACTATAAAAAATAATTCTAAACATTATTCTGGAGATCTGGCCTTAAAAAAAATAAAACATTATTCATGAGATCACAAGAAATAATAAATAAATAAGTTTGTGAGAACTCTGTGTGAATATCAGCAGCAAAATAACTTTATTCTTCTAGCATTATAAAGCACAAAAGAATGCGCTGCATTAAAAGATCACAGAATTTGCAGCGTGAGTAATGTGCTATCTCCATCACGAACGCTAGTTTTACCAGACCGAGCGCTTCCATCTCGTACTTGCTTCAGAGCATGCGTCGTTTTTGGTGCGTCGGAACAGCATACAGACGAGCGTTTTTTCCGATATTAATTTGTTCTGTCGGAAAAATATAGAACATGTTCTCTATCTAAGTCCATCTGAATTTTCTATGGAAAAAGTCAGATGGGGCATACACACAGTCGGAATATACGATGAAAAGGTCCCATCTGACTTTTTCTGTCAGAAATTATGCTTGTGTGTACGCGGCATAAGATTGCCCTGTATTTGGCTCCATCCATCTTCCTATCAACTCTGATCCATTTCCCTGAGCCTGCTGAAGAAAAGCATATACTTTTCAGCACACAAACTATAGCGCTAACGCTTTGCCTGAGCCTATTTTAAAGAAGCACTTTATTAAAATAGTCAGGGACCATTTAGCAACTGGAAATTCTTGAGCGTGTCCATCCCTTCTGGTAAGCGCATTTACCCCTTATATTTACGTGTGGACCCCGAATACATGAAGATTACCCACTCGACTTAAGAACATCATTCACATGTGTTTTCCTCTCACTTTAAACACCGCATTGTCTTTGTTGATGAATTCATATTGCACTATGGACATTTCTCCTAACAAATGAAGTTTGTGTTTTTACGTTATTTACTGTGATTTGTAATCACCACTATGTGTATGATTGATTACTACATACATCCTAAATATATTTAGGGTGGCCATTCACCCCTTCATTTCTATTTTTTTCCATTTCACTTAGCGCTGCATTGATTATTTTTTGTTTACATGTTTACACAGTTACTACACTGGTGATGCTGGCTGCTATTATATTTTGCACATAACCTTTTTTCTAGTAGCGCAACAATATCCATTATCCTAAGAGCATGTAATTACAATATAGCCTATATAGTACAGGGGTCAGAAGTTTATAATGTACAGTGAAGGTCAGAGGTATGTAAAGTGCAGCATCCATAAGTATGTAAGATACACCAGTACATGTATGTACAACACAGCACAGTTTACAGACTATAGTCAGGAGTATGTAATGTACACTATGCAACAATAGCTGCAAATTGTATGTTGCATTATATGCTGTATACTTCTGACAACTACCGTTGTATACTATGTATGCTATACATTATATAAACCTGACCCCTGCTCTCTTTACACAAGGCTGTACATGACATGCTAACTGCTAAACTCTGTTGGGGAGATTTATTAAAACTGCAGAAGCCACATCCTGTGCTGTGCATGGCAACCAGCTTGATCAGTTAAGCTTTGAAAACAAAAGATAGAAGCTAATTGGTTTCCATGCACATCTACTCCAGAGTCTGGCTGCTCCAATTTTTCTTGTGCATTTTGCACAATATTGACTGCTGCACGCCCACCACGCAGAGTGGTCAGTATTGTGTAAAGCGTTGCTCTGCATATAACAATCAGGAGTTTGTAACATACAGCACAGCATACAAAGTGCGAGGCTCAGAAATATGTAATGTGCAACCCATCATTCATAGTGCAGCATTCAGGAGTACAGTCTAGTGAGAATTAAATATATGACAGTAAGAGGTATTAAATAAATTGATTACAAATAAATATCTCAAAAGTGTGGCGTGCATTTGTATTCAGCCCCCCCGAGTCAATACTTCGTAGAATCACCTTTTGCTGCAATTACAGCTGCAGGTCTTTTTGGGAATGTCTCTACCAGCTTCTAGACAGAAAATTTTTTGCCCATTCTTCTTGGCAAAATAGCTTAAAGTCTGTCAGATTGGATGGAGAGCATCTGTGAACAGCAATTTTCAAGTTTTGCCACAGATTCTCAATTTGATTTAGGTCTGGACTTTGACTGGGCCATTGTAACACATGAATATGCTTTGATCTAAACCATTCCATTGTAGCTCTGTTTGTATGTTTAGGGTCTTGTCCTGCTGAAAGGTGAACTGCCGCCCCAGTCTCAAGTCTTTTACAGACTATAACAGGTTTTCTTCTTAGATTGCCCTGTATTTGGCTCAAGCCATCTCCCCATCAACTCTGACCAGCTTCCCTGTCCTTGCGAAAGAAAAGCATCCCCACAACATGATGCTGCCACCGCCATGTTTCACAGTGGGGATGGTGTGTTCAGAGTGATGTGCAGTGTTAGTTTTCTGCCACACATAGCTTTTTGCTTTTAGGCCAAAAAGTTCAATTTTGGTCTCATCTGACCAGAGCACCTTCTTCCACATGTTTGCTGTGTTCCCCACATGGCTTCTCGCAAACTACAAACAGGTCTTCTTATGGCTTTCTTTCAACAATGGCTTTCTTCTTGCCACTCTTCCATAAAGGTCAGATTTGTGGAGTACACGACTAGTAGTTGTCCTGTGGACAGATTCTCCCACTGAGCTGTGGCTGTGGATCTCTGCAGCTCCTCCAGAGTTACCATGGGCCTCTTCGCTGCTTCTCTGATGAATGTTGTCCTTGCCCAGCCTGTCAGTTTAGGTGTACAGCTATGTCTTGGTAGGTCTGAAGTTGTGCCATTCTCTTTCCATTTTAGGATGATGAATTGAAAAGTGTTCCATGAGATGTTCAAAGCTTGGGATATTTTTTTATAACCTAATCCTGCTTTAAACGTCTCCACAACTTTATCCCTGACCTATCTGGTGTGTTTCTTGGCCTTCATGTAGCTGTTTGTTCGCTAAGGTTCTCCAACAAACCTCTGAGGGCTTCACAGAACAGCTGTATTTATACTGAGATTAAATTAAACACAGGTGGACTCTATTTACTAATTAGGTGACTTCTAAAGGCAATAGGATCCACTAGATTTTAGTTAGGGGTATGTCAGAAACCATGAAATCAGACCGAGACAGAAGTACAGTTAAATCACACTTGTTTAATAATAAAAGTAAAAAGAACAAACGTAGTCAAAACATAGCCAAAATTCAGTAACCGGAATGGATAGTCAGCCAAGCAGAAGTCAGGGATCTAAGTAGTGGAACAGCAAGCAGGATCTGGAGCCAGAAGGGATGTCAGCAAAGCTAGTCTTTAAACAGGAACGCAGGAGATAGTTTCTTGTGATGTGACCAAGGCAAAGGCAGAGCTCCTCTGGACTGGACGGCTTAAGTAGGCAGGACTGATGAGCAGGATCATCAACAGCTGGGTAACTGTGGAGAGAGATGGGAGCTGTCAATTAGCCAACAGCTGAGCGGCCAGCTCAGAGAAGGAAGGGCTGAGTTCAGCCCTGACAGTACTCCCTCCTCAACAACCCCTCCCCCTCGGAGGACCACCTGGCTTGAGGGGAAAATGTCTATGGAAATAATGGAGGAGGACAGGGGCATGTACATCCGAGGATGAGACCCAAGGGCGTTCCTCCGGATTGT
This sequence comes from Aquarana catesbeiana, assembly GCF_042186555.1. Classification (NCBI taxonomy): domain Eukaryota; kingdom Metazoa; phylum Chordata; class Amphibia; order Anura; family Ranidae; genus Aquarana; species Aquarana catesbeiana. Next base: position 92,309,719 of record NC_133334.1, on the reverse strand, counting down.
ACCCTTTCAAATACACTAGGTACTGTAAGCACCCACGGAGCTTACGGGAGTCAACAATGGACTGTATTTCATACTTGCAGACCAAAGGTTTTAATAAGGAGACATGAAATACATTTGAAATACGTATATTAGAAGGAAGGTCTAATGCGTAAGCCACTGAGTTAGTCCTACAAAGAATGTGGAAAGGCCCAATAAACCAAGGTGCGAACTTCAGGGAGGGTACATGAAGTTGAAGGTTGTGAGATGACAGCCAGACCCTGTCCCCAACCTGGTAGGAAAGCGCAGGCAGGCATCTGCAGTCAGCATGGAGTCTGTACCTATCATCAGCATGACGCAAAGCCTCCTGGACTTGTGCCCAAGTGGAACGAAGACCACAGAGATACTCCTCTAATGCAGGAAAACAAACGAGTCAGGCAACATGGAAGGTTGGAAACCATAATTCGCCATAAATGGGGACAATCGGGAAGCAGAATTCAAGGCACTGTTGTGAGCAAACTCTGCCCACGGTAATAGGTCTGACCAGTTGTTATGATGGTCAGTAATATAGCAATGTAGGAATTGCTCCAAGGACTGATTGGCTCGTTCTGTGGCTCCATTAGACTGTGGGTGATACGCAGAGGAGAAAGCAAGCTGAATTCAAAACTGTGCACAAAAAGGCTTGCCAGAACCGGGACACAAACTGACTACCCCTGTCCGAGACAATCACCTTGGGTAGCCTATGTAAGCGAAAGATCTCCCGAGCAAAAATGGAAGCCAGTTCCTTAGAAGTGGGCAACTTCTTAAGTGGAATACAATGACACATCTTTGAGAACCGGTCAACCACCATAAGGATAACAGTGTTGCCTCGTGAGTTGGGTAACTCCACAATGAAATTCATAGACAGGTGGGTCCAGGGCCTCTCTCCTTTGGGTATGGGTTGTAGGAGGCCCACTGGAAGGTGTCGTGGAGTCTTACTCTGAGCACACACGGAACAAGCAGCTACGAAGGCAGTTACATCAGCACGTAGTCTAGGCCACCAGAATTGTTGGGAAATGGCCCAAACTAGTTAATTCTTCCCAGGATGGCCAGCTGCCTTGGGAGAATGGTAAGTCTGGAGCACGGCAGTACAGAAACTCTCTGGGACAAAGCAGCGGTCACAAGGTTTCTCAGGAGGAGCATGGACCTGAGCAGCAAGAATTTTGTCACCCAAAGTGAAGTAAAAAATAATTAATTTTTTTGAAAATTGACGCTATTTTTTTGTTTATAGCGCAAAAAATAAAAACCGCAGAGGTGATCAAATACCACCAAAAGAAAGCTCTATTTGTGGGGAAAAAATCACGTCAATTTTGTTTGGGAGCCATGTCGCATGACTGCGCAATTGTCATTTAAAGCGATGCAGTGCCAAATCGCAAAAAGTGTTGTGGTCTATTGCCAGCCAAATGGTCAGGGGCTGAAGTGGTTAATAATTTCCTGGAAAACTGCCGGGGCATTTCAAAGGCCAAAAGGCATTACGACGTTATTGTCATAAAAAGTGTTTGGAGACCTGGGTCCCGCCCCAGGGGACATGTATAAATGCAAAAAGAAGTTTTAAAAGCGTTTTTTTTAGGGAGCAGTGATTTTATCAATGCTTAAAGTGAAACAATAAAAGTGTAATATTCTTTTAAATTTCTTCCCTGGGGATGTCTATAGTATGCCTGTAAAGGAGCGCATGTTTCCTGTGTTTAGAACAGTGTGACAGCAAAATGACATTTCTAAAGGAAAAAAAGTCATGTAAAACTACTACCTCTACTTGGCGGTCCGGCAATACACATAAAAGTTCATTGATAAAAATGGCATGGGATTCCCCCACAGGGGAATTCCAAACCAAAATTTTTTTTAAAAATGCGTGGGGGTCCCCCTAAATTCCATACCAGGCCCTTCAGGTCTGGTATGGATATTAAGGGGAACCCCGTGCCAAATTTTTTTTAAAAATGGCATGGGTGTCCCCCTCAAAATCCATACCAGACCCTTCAGGTCTGGTATAGAATTTAAGGGGAACCTCGCCCCAAAATTAAAAAAAAAAATGGAGTGGGGTCCCACCAAAAATCCATACCAGACCCTTATCTGAGCACGCAACCTGGAAAAGAGGGGGGGACGAGAGAGCGCCCCCCCTCCTGAACCGTACCAGGCCACACGCCCTCAACATTGGGAGGGTGCTTTGGGGTAGCCCCCCAAAGCACCTTGTCCCCATGTTCATGGGGAGAAGGGCCTCATCCCCACAACCCTTGCCCGGTGGTTCTAGGGGTCTGCGGGCGGGGGGCTTATCGGAATCTGGAAGCCCCCTTTAACAAGGGGACCCCCAGATCCCAGACCCCCCTGTGTGGATTGGTAATGGGGTAAAAATGGGGTACAGTGCTAAGCCCACTTACTGCGACAAAGTACCCCGAATTAGTGGGTTCTACCCTAGTAATAGAATGGAAGATCCTTTGTCTCAACCATGGGAGTCAAACTCCTCTATGTGGGAAATCTGAAGGGATTCCTCCTATGCACTGGTGGCCACTAAATAAGAGGTAATGAGGAGGTGTTTTTGGGCTGGAGTACCAGTTTTTTTTGGGCTGGAGTACCCCTCCCCCTCCTCATTACCTCTTATTTAGTGGCCACCAGTGCATAGGAGGAATCCCTTCAGATCTCCCACACAGAGGAGTTTGGCTCCCATGGTTGAGACAAAGGATCTTTCATTCTATTACTAGGGTAGGACCCACTAATTCGGGGTACTTTGTCATAGTAAGTGGGCTTAGCACTATATAAACATATAGTGTGACCAAACCCCCGTATTTTTTGAATATGTTCAGGTGTTTTTAACTAGCCTTGCAGGAAATGTCATTCTTGCATGTGTGCACTGTAATATGTTTTGTACTGTTTGTTGGTCTAATAGCACCACCATCTTGAATTTAAACACATTTTAGGGTGTGCCCCCCAAATATGTTTTTGTCCCTAGTGAACCTGTCATATGCTTGTTGGGTGCTCTGGAAGAGGAGTCACTTACTCCACAAGGCCATACAGCAGTATTTAGATTACTGTATGTGGCTTGTAAGTTGATAGCCTGATATTAGATGTCTTCTAGAGTCCCCACCATGAGGCAGTGGATAGAACAGGTGAATTGCATGCTGATTAGAGAAAAAATTACTTACCAGCATAGAAATGTGCCTAACAAATTAAATAAATTGTGGCAGCCATGGTAGGATATCTCGGGCCTCTGGACCACAACAACTGATCAAAGAGAGGCTTTTACAAGGCTAAATGTATGTAGCCATACTCGAACAGGATAAGTCTCAGAGGGAGAGCACCGAATACGTTGTTGGAAATCCTCTTATACGTAAGGTCAGGTAACCTAGCAACAGGTAATAATTACAAAGTAGCTTAGACATTCTTTTCGTTCTGTGTTTTGGTTTCATCTTCTTCCACTACAGAATAAACAAGATATCTCTGATGCTGAGTAGGGATGAGCTGAACACCCCCCGGTTCGGTTCGCACCAGAACCTGCGAACGGACCGAAAATTCACACGAACGTTAGAACCCCATTGACGTCTATGGGACTTGAACGTTCGAAATCCAGTGCTCATTTTAAAGGCTAATTTTCATGGTGTTTTCCTAAAAAGGGTTTGGGGACCCGGGTCCTGCCCCAGGGGACATGTATCAATGCAAAAATAAGTTGTAAAAACGGCTGTTTTTTTGGGAGCAGTGATTTTAATGATGCTTAAAGTAAAAAAAAAAAAAAGTGAAATATTTCTTTAAATATCGTACCTGGGGGGTTTCTATAGTATGCCTGTAAAGTGGCGCGTGTTTCCCATGCTTAGAACAGTCCCTGCACAAAATGTCTTTTTTAAAGGAAAAAAGTCATTTAAAACTGCTTGCGGCTTTAATGTAATGTCGGGTCCTGGCAATATGGATGAAAATCAGTGAGACAAACGGCATGGGTACCCCCCCAGTCCATTACCAAGCCCTTTGGGTCTTGTATGGATATTAAGGGGAACCCCGCACCCAAATTAAAAAAGGAAAGGTGTGGGGCCACCAGGCCCTATATACTCTGAACAACAGTATACAGGCGGTGCAAACAAGACAGGTACTGTAGGTTTGTTGTGAAGTAGAATCTGTTTGTAATTTTGAATGGGTACAAAATTTCCCTTCCTAGGGGTAGATTTCATCTCACTTCCTGTTGTCTCCTTCCGTTTGCAAGTAGGAGTCGTTTGTAAGTTGGATGTTTGAAAGTAGGGGCCTTCCCTATATACTCAGCAGAAATTTGGGCCTTAGGTGTTGTTGTGGCCACAACACTGTAAGCCCTCACAGGGCCCTGCTGTGAAATATTAGATCAAGAATTGTAATTACATGCCCCCGTTGAACAGGGGCAGAAAATCTGGGCCTTTGGTGGTGGTGGTGGTGCTGGTGCCACAACACTGTAAGTCCTCACTCGCTCTTGGTGGGCGCAGAAACAGACAATGCTGTGAAATATTAGATCAAGAATTGTAATTACATGTCCCTGTTTAACAGGGGCTGAAAAATTGGGCCTTTGGTGGTGGTGGTGGCGCTGGTGCCACAACACTGTAAGTCCTCACTCGCTCTTGGTGGGCGCAGAAACGGGCCCTGCTGTGAAATATTAGATCAAGAATTGTAATTACATGCCCCTGTTGAACAGGGAATGAAAAATTGGGCCTTTGGTGGTGGTGGTGCTGGTGCCAAAACACTGTAAGTCCTCAATCGCTCTTGGTGGGCGCAGAAACGGGTCCTGCTGTGAAATATTAGATCAAGAATTGTAATTACATGTCCCTGTTGAACAGGGGCTGAAAAATTGGGCCTTTGGTGGTAGTGGTGGTGCTGGTGCCACAACACTGTAAGTCCTCACTCGCTCTTGGTGGGCGCAGAAACGGGCCCTGCTGTGAAATATTAGATCAAGAATTATAATTACATGCCCCTGTTGAACAGGGGCTGAAAAATTGGGCCTTAGGCACTGGTGCTGGTGCCACAACACTGCAACCCCTCACAGATACTCTAGTTGGAACGCAGGAAGGAGCCCTGCTGCAAAGTATTGCATCAAAAATTGTAATTACACGCCCCTGTTAAACAGGGGCTGAAAAATTGGGTCTTAGGCACTGGTGGCAGCGCCCAGAACCAAAAATGTTCTTACAAGCTATCAGTGTGATCATTGAGGAGGAAGAGGATAATTACTCAGGATAGTCACTCAGCATCAGCATAGGCAGTCTTTGAAGGGATCTGAGATTTCAAAAAAAATTATTCGATTACATCAGCATCAGGTGCTTGGTAGCTGGTGGTGATCCAAGACTGATTCATTTTTATGAAGGTCAGTCGATCGACCGAGTAGGTGGACAGACACATCCTGTGTTCAGTTACAAATCCTCCAGCAGCACTGAATGTGCGTTCCGAAAGAACACTGTATGCAGGACAGGCCAGTAGCTCAATTGCATACTGTGCAAGCTCTGGCCAGTGATCCATCCTCAAGACCCAGTAACCCAGAGGATTTTCGGTGGGAAAGGTGTCCAAGTCAGATCTTGCCCCTAGGTATTCCTGCACCATATAAAACAGACGCTGGCGATGGTTGCTGGAACTGATCATACCTTTGGGCTGGGGACTAAAAAATTGTCTGAATGCATCGGTCAGGTGGCCACCTTCTCCACCGCTCCTTCTTTGACTGACCGAAGCCTCAGCAACACGTTGTCCAGAAACAGGAGTTTGTAACCTCCCAGTCTCTGGGAACGCGTTGCACAGACCTTTCTGCAAGGCCTCCCGAAGATGTTTCATCCTCTGTTCCCTCTGCGACGGCAAGATAAGGTCCGCAACCTTACCCTTGTAACGTGGATCAAGGAGGGTTGCCAGCCAGTATTGGTCCTTCTCCTTGATACCATGAATACAAGGATCCTTCCGCAGGCTTTGCAGGATCAGGGAGGCCATGCAGCGTAGGTTTGCTGAGGCATTCGGTCCGGAGTCCTCTGGGTCACTAAGGACGACATGGTCCGCAGCCACCTCCTCCCAGCCACGTACAAGTCCATGTGTTTCTTGGTACTGATCCCTTAAAGACTGCTGCTGATGCTGAGTGCCAGGCTCCACCTCCATACTGACACAATCCTCCTCCTTCTCCTCTTCCTGTGTGATCAGCGGGCACGCAGAAACACTGTCTGGATAAAGGAGGCCTTGAGAGCTAAGGAAGTCCTCCTCTTCCTGCCTCTGTTCTGCCTCAAGTGCCCTGTCCATTATTCCATGCAGCGTGTGCTCCAACAGGTGGACAAGGGGGACAGTGTCACTGATGCATGCACTGTCACTGCTCACCATCCCCGTGGCCTCCTCAAATGGTGACAGGACAGTGCATGCATGCCTGATCATGGCCTACTGGCGTGGGGAAAAAAAAACAAGCTCCACTGACCCTGTCCTGGTGCCATAGTCGCACAGGTACTCATTGATGGCCCTCTGCTGCGTGTGCAGCCGCTGCAGCATGGCCAACGTGGAGTTCCACCTGGTGGGCATGTAACAGATTAGGCGGTTGGTTCTTGGGCAGGTTAAACTCCTTTTGGAGGTCCGCCAGCCAAGCACTGGCATTATATGACTGGCGGAAATGCACACAGATTTTCCTGGCCTGCCTCAGGACATCCTGTAAGCCCGGGTACCTGCCCAAGAACCACTGCACCACCAAGTTAAGGACGTGAGCCAAACAGGGCACATGGGTCATTTGTCTCTGTCGGAGGGCAGAGAGGAGGTTGGTGCCATTGTCGCAAACCACCATTCCTGCCTTAAGTTGGCGTGGCGTCAACCACCTCTGAACCTACCCTTGCAGAGCTGACAGAACCTCTGCCCCAGTGTGGCTCCTGTCCCCCAAGCACACCAACTCAAGCACCGCATGGCATCTTTTGGCCTGCATACTTGCGTAGCCCCTTGAACGCCTACGGAGCACCGCTGGTTCCGAGGACAAAGCACAGGAAGAGGCCATGGAGGAAGAAGAAGAGGAGGTGGTGGAGGAGAGAGGAGTGTCACAATCATTAGTGGTGGCATTTTGGAGGCGTGGTGGCGGAACAACCTACAACACTACTGCACCTTGTCCTGCATCCTTCCCAGCTGCCAGCAGAGTCACCCAATGCGCGGTGAAACTTAGGTAACGTCCCTGTCCATGCCTGCTGGACCATGAGTCAGCGGTAATATGCACCTTACCACTGACCGTCCTGTCCAGCGAGGCATGGACATTGCCTTCCACATGCCGGTAGAGAGCTGGAATCGCCTTCCGTGAGAAAAAGTGGCGTTTGGGTACCTGCCACTGAGGAACCGCACATTCCACAAACTCACGGAAGGGGGCAGAGTCTACCAACTGAAAAGGCAGCAGTTGAAGTGCTAGCAATTTTGCCAAGCTAGCATTCAACCACTGGGCATGTGGATGGCTGGGAGCGAACTTCTTTTGGCGGTGCAGCAGCTGGGGCAGGGAAATTTGCCTGGTACAATCGGACATCGGTGTACCGAAAGCAGATTGCCCACAAGTACTTGGCTGTGACACACCTAATTCTACACCTTCATTCCTCTCAGTGCAGGTCTCAGAGAGGACTGAAGGTATAGTGGGGTTGGAGATCTCAGCTGATGAGGAGCAAGGAGAGGTCCTCTTTGTTCTTTGGTGTGGGTCTTTTAGATACGCTTTCCAACAAACTGCATGGCAGGTCAACATATGTCTGGTCAAGCATGTGGTGCCCAAGCGGGAGATGTTTTGGCCACGCGAAATACGCTTGATACATATGTTGCAAATAGCAGTGTTGCGATCTGATGCACTCATCTCAAAAAAGGCCCACACCAAGAACTTTTTGAATAACGCGCAGAGACTGCAGCGCCCTGCACATGCGGAGCTTTGGGGTGTGATGCAGTCAGTGTGCTGCCCTTAGGCTGGCCCGTGGAGGGCATCCTTCCTCGTTGGTGATGTGCCTCCTCCTCCTCCTCTCTCCTATCAGTTACCCATGTTGAGTCAGTGACCTCATCATCCCCTCCCTCCTCATCACTGGAGCAAACCTGGCAGTATGCTGCAGTAGGGGGAGCATGACTGCCAGATTGCTGTCCTTCTTGAGGACCCCCTCTGTCCGTGCTCATGTTACTGCCTTCATCTAGCTCAGTATCATCATCAGAGCCTTCCAAACACTGGGCATCCTCCTGGAGCATGTATCCAACATTGTGGTCAAACAGTTCGAGGGACTCCTCAGGAGGACATGGTGGGGCTAGGGAAGGAGTCACTGATGACATTGAGCCGAGGGAAGAGGCCGCTGCTTTGCCAGACAAAGTACCCTGAGCATGAGTGAGAGAGGATGAGGAGGATGAGGACGGCTTGGTCATCCACTCGACCAAGTCTTCCGCATGTTGCGGCTCAACATGGCCAGCTGCTGAAAAAAAAGGCCAAGCGTGTCCCACGGCCACGTGCTGATGAGGATGCACCGCCCCCACGACCAGCACTGTTGCCTATAGACACAGAGACTGCTTGCCCTCTTTTATTGGCTTGTGACTGTCTGCCTCTCCTTGTTGGCTTTCCAGACATACTAATGGCCTGTAGCTGCACTAAGTTGGGATATAGCTGGGTACTGATACTGCAGCTAGCAAAATCAACTGCCTGCCTGTAGTATGAGAACACCACCAACTGCCTGAATGTAGTATGAGAACACCGCCAACCTTCTACAGGTAGCTTTAGCTGAACACTGTGCAGAGCTCGCAAAAAACTAACTTGTAGCTTATTTAGCTGCCTGCGGTAGTGATAGGATCAGGAAAACACCACCAACCTTCTACAGGTAGCTTTAGGTGAACACTGTGCAGAGCTCGCCAAAAAATAACTTGTAGCTTATTTAGCTGCCTGCAGTAGTGATAGGATCAGAAAAACACCACTAACCTTCTACAGGTAGCTTTAGGTGAACACCGTGCAGAGCTCACCAAAAAATAACTTGTAGCTTATTTAGCTGCCTGCGGTAGTGATAGGATCAGGAAAACACCACCAACCTTCTACAGGTAGCTTTAGCTGAACACTCTGCAGAGATCGCCAAAAAATAACTTGTAGCTTATTTAGCTGCCTGCGGTAGTGATAGGATGAGGAAAACACAGGTAGCTTTAGATGAACACTGTGCAGAGCTCGCACTACACTAACTTGTAGCTTATTTAGCTGCCTGCGGTAGTAATAGGATCAGGAAAACACCACCAACCTTCTACAGGTAGCTTTAGGTGAACACTGTGCAGAGCTCACCAAAAAATAACTTGTAGCTTATTTAGCTGCCTGCGGTAGTGATAGGATCAGGAAAAGA